>NC_057807.1:333818573-333831780 GCF_018294505.1 Triticum aestivum | reverse complement strand
GAAATAATGGGCCTTATGGGCCTTAGTGGAGAGAGAGAGGGCTGGCCTAGGGCAGGCCGCGCGCCCCTCCCCCTTTGGTCCGAATTGGACTAGGAGAGGGGGGCGCCCCCCTTTCCTTCTCCCTCTCCCTCTTCATTTCCCCCTCCTAGTAGGAGTAGGAAAGAGGGGAGTCCTACTCCTACTAGGAGTAGGAAAGAGGGGAGTCCTACTCCTACTAGGAGGAGGACTCCTCCTCCTGGTGCGCCATAGTGCGACGGACGGCCTCCCCCCTTGCTCCTTTATATACGGGGGTAGGGGGCACCTCTAGACATACAAGTTGATCTGTTGATCTCTCCCAGCCATGTGCGGTGCCCCCTCACTACAAAAAAATACACTTCCGTGATGATACGTGTTTGTCACAGTAGGTCGCGTTTTCTGTCATGCATGTACATCCATGACGATTTTATGATAGAATCAAGATAGTCATACCTGTGCTGTCGTAGAAGTGTTCCATGACATTACCAAAATTATCATCATGGAAGTGTCCACTTCCATGACGATAAATCGTGTGTCACAGAAGTGCTTTCGTCAAGGGTGACCAACACGTGGCATCCATCGTAACGGAACGCCGTTAAGCTATCGGGTCGGATTTTGGATCCGATAACCCGTTAACAGCCACGACCAATGCCGATTTTCCACGTGTAAAATTCTCATTGGCTGACGGATCGACGTGTCAGCTCCGTGTTGGCACAGGTGTCACTCATCCAACGGTCGAGATGGGCCTATGATATGTTGACACATGGACCGGCCCAAAAGTGGCCCACAAAGTTTAAATGGGCTGGCCCAACCGAAGGCCCATAAGATTTAGCAGACCATAATGGGCCGGCCCATCTAAAGGCCCACAAAATTTAGCGGACCATAATGGGCCGACCCAGCTAAAGGCTCACATGATTTTGCGGACCATAATGGGCTGGCCCAGCTAAAGGCCCACAAGATTTTGTGGACCACAATGGGCCGTCCCAGCTAAAGGCCCACAAGATTCTGCAGACCATAATGGGCCGGCCCAGCTAAAGGCCCAATATTTTCTGTCAAATCGGCCCGTCAACGGCCTGGTCTAAACTTGTCATCAATGCGGCCCATGGTCACTTCTAGCCCGTTAACAGCCCGCTAAGTAATTGGGCTGAATTACGGCTCGGTGTATTTCCGGCCTGTTAAAGGTCCGACTTCATTTGGGCCCATTTACAGGCCATCAAAACTTTCGGCCCATAAACGATCGTGAAGGATTTGGGTCATATTCGGCCATGTGTGTCATTCGGCCTGTTAGAGGCCCACTATAGATTTGGGCCACTTTCGGCCTGTTGTCATTTTTGGCCTGTTAACGCCGGACGTAAACCATGGGCCATATGTGGCCCAACATCATATTGGGCCCATTAACGGCCCATATAAAAATGACGATAATCTAGCCCGACCGAAGTTCTGGCCTGTTAAAGGCCCGTGTATTAGGTCGGCGCATTTATGGCCCTGTCCGAATTTCGGCCTGTCAAATATCCGCATCGTAAATGGGCCACCATTTCGGCCTGCTAAGTCCAGTGGGTTATTTAGCACAATCAGGGCCCAATCTCACTTTCGGTCTATTAAAGGCCCATGTTTTTTATGGGCTCGAGATATCTACACCTGTAAACGGCCTATTTTTACTGAGGGCCCAAATTATGTTTAGGCCTGTTAAAGGCCCACTATGGGCACAAGCCTACTAGAAAAATATGAAAGCTTATGCTGATTTAAGCCCAGATATTTTTAGTGGGCTACATGCCAATTTCGGCCCGTAATCGTTTTTAGCCCAATTGGAATGGGCCCGACGAATGTTGGCATGTTGGGATCTTACGAAGCTTTCGGTCGAATACATTACTAAGATAAACCTACACTATACAAAAATAGCAGCGTAATTACTGCAGCCTGTGGCAGCATCATAATGTTGTATCACAACAAAATAAATTCCAACCATACAACAAAAGGCCGGTTGGCATAAAGTTTACAGTCCTTCTAGATAAAAGCACCATCATATGTATAGAAGCACAGATCATTTGACCTGAGTGCTAATGTTTCAGGCTGTAGAATCTGATGGAGCAGCACGATCTCCACCTTTTTTCCGCCATTGCTCTTGAAGAACGAAGCGAATGTCTGATAGTCTGGTTTCAAAACTATTCATATCTTGACAACATTTTTCAACCACTATTCTTGTTTCTGAAACAACGTCCATTAGGGATTGGACTTGTGTCTGGAGCACAGATATATCACTCTATCTAGCAGGAAGATTTTGTTCAGTAGGCGATTTGGACGAGGTTACCTTGACAACCAACCCAGAATTACGCAGGAAGGTGCTTTTTGCACTGTTAGTGGAGAGATACTGACGCACTGCAGCAAGAGGTGACATTGTGCCTGTAGTAGCCTCGTTACCTTCAGGTTGTTGTGGCTGTTCAATCATTTGTTCCATAGCTTCCTGAAAGTTTGAACTTGTAGATTAGTGTACCAGATAAGTTACTAATGAGACAGAAACAAACAAAGTAGGTTAAACGTTTATACATAACTTATTTTGGTGAACTACTGTAATACATTAGCATGTATTGTAGTGCCAACTACATAATAAAATCACTTTTAGAGCATATGTCCATGTAGCATGCCTACTATATTGTCTATTTCCTCACATTCGTTGACATCTAAGGATAAAGAGACATGGTTTAAAGTAGGATGAACATAGTATGACATCATTCATATCATGGGCAAACAGATGTAAAACAAACATGCCATTTTATCATTGTGTGCGCACGTGAACATAACAACTAGATTACAGATCAAGACCAAAAGAATATCCTTCATCTCTTTTAAACCATGTAAGGTGAAATGATACGTTAAGACAACTGTGTATAAAAGTGAACAGAGTAACTAACATTGGCTGCAAACCAAGTAGTTAAATGAACACATCACAGTACCAATCAGTTCAAGGCAGGAGGAGTAAGGACTTACAACAGCGGCTTGAACTGGTGTGCTCATGCCCTTCATCTTGCTGGTGTGGCAATCCTTGAAGATTTGCACTGCATTCAGTTCAGGTTCTTTTTGGTCCACACGGGCTTTCCTCTGTATTTGGAGCAAGTCAATATAGATATGATAATATGGCACAAAAAAGAAGGAAGTAGCAGCTATTTACAAGAGCCTCGCAGTGTGCAATATAGCTACGAGATCCTGTTGTCTATTGCAATTTCACTTTAGAACGGTTGGTTTTGTTCTTCGAACAGTTAGCCTAGAAGAAGATACACTTGTAAGGCACATACATAAATACAAGTTCAATATGTGGTCTGATCAAATACATATAGCCTACTTGATACTTTGGATCAGACTAGTGTTTAACGAGGACTGTCCAGTCTTCATCTGTAATATATTCCACTAGAGATGTTTGGGCGATTTCATTGTTAGCCTTGCCTTCAAAGTGAGATTTTCTAAGGTGGTACCGATACTGTCGCAGAGCAGACTGAAAAACATGAGTGCATGCTTGTTTAGTTGCATCATATTTTGGATCCAACTTGAACCTCATCTGTTGAAAAAAGAATGTGAGTCTTATTAGGAAGAAGCTAGAAAAGTATGGGACAGAGCAAGACAATATTACTAATTGCGATGAATAACATTACTTACAGATAAATGGTCAAGGAAGGTGTTAAACTTGGTATTGTCTTTCTCATTCCTGTACTGGATCCACATTGGGAGGATACGCGCATGACACCTAACGGCAACGGCTGCCTCTGATACTAACTTGGCTGACTCTGTAGCATCATGTGGCCTTTTTAAACCTACCTCAAAATGGATCTCCATTCTTCCTCCTTTAGATTTTGTTAATCTGTCAAGCATTATCCATGATGTCTGTTTCCGCTTGTGCCGTGGTGCTAGTTCAACAACGAATATGGAAAGTGTTAGTGTACATCAAACTGTGAGAGTACATATAAAGGAGCATGCAACTGCAACTTGACTCGGTCAGGTACCGTATTGGTGTTGATGCTCATGAGGTTCATCTGATCTTGCCAAGTCCTGTTGTATCAACAGTGTTTCGAAAGTAGTGTTAGGTGTGAAGGCAGCTTGGGAACTGGCCAGTTCCGGAGCAAACGAACGAGTAAGTGGTTGAGATGCTGGTACAGTTGAAGCGGATGCTGCAGCTGGTGGAGCAGGTGATACTGTGTTTGTAGATTTAGCCGGTGGACTTGGACCTTCTACTGCACTATAAGTACCAGCAGAATCTCGACGGCAGAACCTTTTTCGTTTCACCCGACGAGTAACAGCACTCCCTACTATATTATTTTCCTTGCTCTTTTTTGACTTTGCCATGTCAAGCTGTACCCACAACATAAAAGAATAAAATCACTCTTCAGAACTCATTGATGCATGATACAGAAAAGCAATACTTTGATGTAAGACAACCGTATGAGGATGGAATATGTAAGAAAAACAAGACGACATGACATATTCACAGCTACGATGTGCAAACTAAGCAGAATGATTTTCAAGAAAATAGAAGTAATGCAAGCTAGACACCATATGAAAGATGCAACCAATATTACTCTGCCAAGTTAAAAGTGTCTTGTCATAAGTGGCAATTTGAAAAATTAGAAGCAGTACAACATAGAAATCAATGCAAGATGCAACCACTATCAAACTGCCATGTTAAAAGCGTCCAATCATGAGTTACTGATGCGGGATACACAACAACAGTACTTTGATGTAAGAACATGGTATGATAGATAGATGCAGTGTATTCTAGACACAGAAAGCCATGTCATATGCACATGTATAACGTATAAACTCAGCAGGCGCAATTTAATCAAAATAGAAGAAATACAGGCTAGACAACATATGCAACATGAAACCAATTATCACACTGTCAACTTAGAGCAAGCACCTGCGATGGTGGAGTACGGGAGATGAACTCATCATGTAGACTTGGGACTTCAACTTCATTTGTAGTAGCAGTGGCAAATCTAGAGAGTCTCTGTTTGCGTCGGTGCGGAGTACCACCAACATCCCCTAACTTACTATTTTCCTTCCTATTTTCTGATATTGCCTTATGAAGTCAAAACCACAATAAGATGAATAAAATTAGCTCTGCATAACTGGTTGATGCATGATACAGACGAACACTACTTTGATGTAAGGCAAGCACATGATAGGAGGATGGAATATATACAAAAAAAGACAGCATTTCATATTCACACGTACGATAGGAGGATGGAATATGTATGAAAAAACAGTAAGCGGAAGGCATTTCAACAAAATTAGAAGAAATGAAAGCTAGGCACCATATGAACATGCAACCCATATCACTCTATCAGGTAAAAGGTGTCTCGTCGTAAGTGCCATTTCAAGAAATTATAAGCAGTACAAGCTAGAAGACAATGCAAGATGCAACCTACATCACAGTCCCAAGTTAAATGTGTCTTATGGGTAAGTGATCATTGCAGGTATAAGTTGTAAGCTACGCAGATGCAATTCTACATAATCAGAAGCAATACAAACTAGACATCATACGGAAAACGCAACCACATATAACAGTTCCAAGTAAGAGCAAGCACCTGTGATGGCGGAGTAGGGGAGATGTGCTCATCATGTACACGTATGTTCTAGAAACAGGAACATGTGTCATATTCACAGGCATTATGTGTAAAGTAAGCATATGGAATTCAAGTTAGAAGCAATACAAGCTAGACATCATACGCAACATGCAACCACATATAATAGTGTCAAGTTAGAGCAAGCACCTGTGATGGTGGAGTAGGGGAGATGTGCTCATCATCTACACAGCTACGTTGACTGTCCAGCCTTGTGTTGTCTTGCGAATCTTGTTGGGAGGATGGCAGAGTAGAATCTGAAGAGACCCCCTATTTGAGTTGCTCTGAAGGACCACCATCATCCACTGCCGGACTAATTTCCTTCAGCTGTAATGATTTTGCATTGTGAAGTCAAACCGATCAGAAAAAGGAATAAAATTCGCTCTTCAGAACTCATTCATGCATGATACTGACGAACACTACTCGGATGAAAGGCAAACACATGATGCGAGGATGGAATATGTATGAAAAACAGGATGGTGTGACATATTCACACCTATGATGTGGTAACTAAGCAGAAGGCATTTCAACAAATTAGAAGCACTGCAAGCTAGACACCATATGAAAGATGCAACCAATATCACTCTGCCAAGTTCAAACTGTATGGCGTTTCAACAAATTAGAAGCAGTACATGCTAGAAATCATATGCAAGACACAACCAATATCACAGTGGTGACTTAAAGGTGCCTTATCATAAGTGACTGATGCAGGATATGCAAGAATAGTAGTCTGATGTAGAAACAGGAACACATGTCATATTCACAGGCATTATGTGTAAAGTAAGGAGATGCAATTCAACAGAGTTAGAAGCAATACAAGCTAGACATCATACGCAACATGCAACCACATATAATAGTGCCAAGTTAGAGCAAGCACCTGTGATGGTGGAGTAGGGGAGATGTGCTCATCATCTACACAACTACGTTGACTGTCTAGCCTTGCATTGTCTTGTGAATCTTGTTGGGAGGATGGCGGAGTAGAATCTGTAGAGAACCTCCATTTCAGTTGCTCGGAAGGACCACCATCATCCAATGCCTTGCCAATTTCCTTCAGCTTTATTGATTTTGCATTGTGAGGTCATACTGACAAGAAAAAGGAATATCATTCACTCTTTAGAACTCATTCATGCATGATACAGACGAACACTACTCTGATGAAAGGCAAAGTCATGATACGAGGATGGAATATGTACAAAAAAATGGACGGCTTGACATATTCACACCTATGATGTGGTAACTAAGCAGAAGGCACTTCAACAAATTAGAAACACTGGAAGACACCATATGGAAGGTGCAATCAATATCACTCTGCCAAGTTAAAACTGTCTCGTCATAGGTGGCGTTCATCAAACTAGAGGCAATACATGATAGAAATCATATTCAAGACGCAAACCAATATCACACTGCCAACTTAAAGGTGTCCCATCATAAGTAACTGATGCAGGATACACAAGAAGAGTAGTTTCATGTAAGAACATGGTGTGATAGACAGATATAGTATGTACCAAAAATAGGAAAGCGTGTCATATTCACATGTATCATGTGTAAGCTAAGCAGATGCAGTTTACACTAATTAGGAGCAATACGAGCTAGACACCATATGCAACATGCAACCAGATATCACACTGCCAAGTTAGAGCAAGCACCTTGGATGGTGGAGTAGGGGAGCGGAGACTTGGACCTTGTAATGCACTATCAGTACAAGGAGAATCAGTACAGATGCTTCGTTTACGTTGCTGCAGAGGACCACCATCATCGCCTTCCTTACTCTTTTCCTTCCTCTTTCTTGATTTTGCCTTGTCAAGTCAAACCCACAAGAAAAAGGAATAAAATTTGCTCTTCAGAACTTATTGATGCATGATACTGACGAACACTACTTTCATGTAAGGCAGCCGCATGATAGGAGGATGGAATATGTATGAAAAACAGGACGGTGTGACATATTGACATGTATGATGTATAAAGTGTAAACTAAGCACAAGGTGCTTGAACTTGTTAGAATCGATGCAAGCTAGAAACCATATGAAAGATGAAACCAATATCACTCTGCCAAATTAAAAGGGTGCCCTAACAAATGTATTTGACCAAATTAGAAGCAATACATGGCAACAGGCTAGAAATAATATGCAATATGGAACGAATAAAGGTGACTCATCATAAGTGATTGATGCAGGATACAGAAGAGAGGTAGTTTCATGTAAGAACAAGGTTAACACATAGATGTAGTGTGTACAAAAAATAGGAAGGCATGTCATATTCACAGGTATAGTGTCAAACTAAGCAGATGCAATTTACCCTAATTAGAAGCATTACAAGCTAGACACCGTATGCAACATGCAACCACATATCACACTGCGAAGTTGTAGCAAGCACCTGTGATGGTGGTGTAGGGGAAGTGCGGTCTTCAGGTACAGAGCAACGTTCAATATCTTCATTTAGGCTTGCTGTTTCTTGAGAATCATGTGGAGAGGATGAAATTGCATTCTTTATAAGAGTATTGCGTCTCATATTAACCCACGCGCGTGACTGTCTCATCATAAGCAATAGACGCAGGATACACAAGAACAGTAGTTTGATGTAAGAACATGGTGTGATAGGCAGATGTAGTATGTACCAAAAACAGGAAGGCGTGTCATATTCACATGTATAATGTGTAAGCTAAGGAGATGCAATTTAACAAATTAGGAGCATTGATGAGGGATACACAAGAAAAGTAGTTTGATGTAAGAACATGGTTAATAGAAAGATGTAGTATGTACCAAAAACAGGAAGGCATGTCATATTCACAGGTATAATGTGTTAACTAAGCAAATGCAATTTACCCTAATTAGAAGCATTACAAGGTAGACACTATATGCAACATGCAACCACATATCACACTGCCAAGTAAGAGCAAGCACCTGCGATGGTGGTGTGGGGGAATTGCGGTGATCAACTAGAGAGCTACATTGACTATCTTCATTTAGCCTTGCTGTTTCTTGAGAATCATGTGGGGAGGATGACACTGCACTCTTTAAACGAGTAGGGTGTCTCACAGTAACCCACCCGGGTGGATGTCTCATCATTAGTGATTGACGAAGGATACAAAAGAGCATTAGTTTGATGTACGAACATGGTTAATAGACATATGTAGTATGTATCAAAAACAGGAAGGCATGTCATTATCAAAGGTATAATGTGTAAAGTAAGCAGATGCAATTTAACCAAATTGGAAGCAATACAAGCTAGACACCATATGCAACATGCAACCACATTTGACAACGCGAAGTTAAAGCAAGCACCTGGGATGGTTGTGTGTGGCAATTGAGATCATCAACTGCAGAGCTAAGTTTACTATCTCCAACTGCTGACACTACACCCATTAGAGCGCTAAAACGCTTAGTGCTTATCTTCGAATTACACTGGAGTGACTTCTGTCTTTTCTTTTCTGCATTCATCAACACTGCATCAGAGTCTGAAATACCCATGCAAAAAAAAAAACAATAGTGTGAGTATGGGTGAAGTGTGTGCACAATTAGTACAGTGTAAAGGTAGCAGATAGCAGGTTGGTGAGAAATAAATGATGGGAGACATATGATAGCTCTACAACATGCATGGCACACTCAATTACTACAGGATTCTATGAAAATAACAGTCAACTGAAAGCAAATAGGTAAGTCAATTTTTTCTGCACCGTCCGATGTACAAAGAATGGGCAGATCGCCTTCATCTACCTCCAGCCAGACAGTGTTGACGATCTTCCTCGAAACGCCAGCGACCATCGACCCAGTATTCCTTCCCTGCCTCCGCCCTCCCCTCGACCTCACCGCACCGCCGTGCTTGGCACCGCCCCCCCCGGCCATCCATTCAAGCCCCGCCGACCTCCAGATCGGGCGCAAGCAGCTCCTGCGCCCCACACCCCTATGATAGACACCAATGCGCCGCTTCCCCGGGGAACATGCGGACTAGGTGCTCCGCGTGCCTAAGCGGGTGCTGCTTCTTTTAATTGCGGTTCGACTGACCCTGAATTGAAATCCAGGTGGGCTACTGACCTCTAGCAAAGGTGAAATAGTAAAAGGGAGGAAACCTTGTGCATTTAGTATCACGAAGAAGATGCAGTAAGAAGCGCTCAACTAGTTTGTTTCGGGGGATGAATACGGTGTGAGCGGAGACGTAAGATTTGCACGAATAAGGGAAGAGGAGTACCTCTTTCTGCTGGCAGTGCTGTGTCCTCCTTTTGTTTTTCCGACGATCTTGTTGTTCGCCGGAAACCAGAAGTTGTGGAGGATGGTGCAGCCTTGGATGAACCCATGGCCAAGTTATTGAGTGTGGTGCGGTGGCCGTCTGTCGGCGGTGGGGAAGCAGACCCGAGGCGGCAAACGACGGCGTAGCGGGAACAGCTCTGGTGCGATGGACGGTTGCGACAGTGGAGCCGCAGCAGTGAGGCGCAGGACGGCATGGTCGGAGTGGTTCTGGTATGGCGCACGTCGGTGTCGGCGTCGTGGAGGCAGCTCTGCCTCGGATTCAGCTACTAAGTCCTTGAGGGCGTTGCGGTTGCGGTTGTGTTGGATGACGACGTCGGGGTACCGGCTCTAGCGTGATGTAGGAGGGCGGCGATGGATTGGCCGCTATGGGGTGGAGGACGGAGGAGGCTGGGGTTTCACGGGTGGTGGAGAGGGCGTTTTCGCGCCCACGGAGTATGAATGGGGAAACGGAGGGAGGCGGGAACTAAGGGGGAACAATGTTTCAGTTTGAGACGCGCTTGTTTGAAATTTGGGGAAAGTTACAAACTTTGCCCCCATCTAAAATTCCGGATATATTGCAGGTTGGGGGTAGGACAGTCATGTCAGGTGTCCCAAATGTGTGCGGGATAGATTTCGGCTGAGTGCATGGGTGTTTAGGCGCCCACGGCGTATGAATGCTTCTCGGAGGCGGTTGAGACTGGCGTCTTGGTGAAGTTACAAACCTACCCCGATTTAGACCTTTGGACATCGGGCCAATAGGCTACATGGGCCAGAGTCAGGACAGTAATTTCCTACCACCAAAACATTAGTCTCGCACGGTTTCGGGTGACCAGAGGCCTATTTGGCGCTTCGTCTGATATTTGGGAGCAGAAGCATTAACGTTTTCGGTTCTCTTGAATTGAACTTTCAGGATTTGTCAAACTTCACAAATCTTTACACTTGAAAATCCTAAAGCTACGATTATTTTGGAATGGAGGGGGTACATTTGAATATACATTGTACACGAGTATATATTAAAAAATATGCAACTTACCTCAGTTCATGCATGGTTCTAGATATAATCTCCTTGGTTGCAAAAAAAAGTTAGATATGCGTATGAATATATATAGCATGTTCAAACTCACAACAAAGATTGATGCCCCCTTTTACATCTGATTTACAAATGCCATTATCTCGGGTTCAAATAGATGAATGCAATTCCTATGAATTCAAATCTTCGAAACCCCCTTTATGTTGAATTCGACATGTATTTTATTTCGTAGCTAGCAATTTGGAATGTATCCATGCAAGTGACAAATGTATAAAGTGCTTCACACTAACAACATGGAGTGCACTAATTAATGTTTATATATGAATTGCAAAAGCATCCGTTGCCTGTATTTCAAACCGCTCTCACTCTATGGATCGATAATATGAAATAAACACATGCACATGCTAGAATTCAATAGAGTATGGATCTGATAGACCGATTTTCGTCCATACACAATTTTGCAAAATTCATGATCTCATCCAAAAATAATAATGCCATTTATATTTTAATTTAATGCGTAGAACCGCCTTTTACATGTAGATGCACTATGCCTCTCCCCGTTCTCACAAACGCGTTATATATCTCTCTATCTAACGCATAAGTGCACACACTTTATATGCATCGGCATTTCTCTTTCACACATGCTCACAATCTCTCTCAGGGTGTCGGGGTGTCTCACGCACATGCTCTCTCTGTTTCTCTCTCTCTTTCTGACTACTATGTACCACTCTTTTCACTAATCTCAGTTGGAAAACACTATTTCTCTCACATGCATATATACACATGCACGGTCTCTACTAGCCCTCTATACGCACATATATGTGCCTACGTGTCTCCCGCATGCATATTATCTTTAGGCCTCTCTCGCACACATTGCCCCCCCGACACACCTCTCTAATAGTAGTTGGCAGATATGATTTCATCATATCATTCGGTTGGATATCCCTGGCTGTTAGGCTGGATGGTAATACGAGGCAAAGTTTTACCCTAGTTCAGATCGGACCCTTGCAGTTGAAGAAAGAGCCTACTCCTGGTACTGTATATTAGTGATAGGGGTGTGTACAAAGTACATGTGAATACCAGGCATTGTGCATGTGTGTATACTATCGAGGAACTAGCCCCCAAGCTTGTATAACATACTAAGGGCCTAGGGTTACAAATCATATATAGTCGGCTTATCACCAGTGGGGATAGAGTCCTCCGCGACTCTGGTAGCTTCGTGTTGTACGCCGAGTCCTCCACATGGGTCTTCGTATAACACGTCTCGGTCCAACCTATATGTGGTGCAGGATGGAACCGACCCATGAGTCTTCATGTTGACCCACCACAACTAGAAATGATGTTCCCACCACACCACACACGCAATCGGCCACTAAGAAAATAAGCATATACAATAGTACAACGGTATCTAGCTCATGATACGTCTCCATATTTTGTCGATGACACTGACGGACTTTGCATTTGGTGCGTGCTCCATATTTTGTTGACGACACTTACGGTCATTGTATTTGAAGCGAAAGCACGATATGGTCACTGGACTTCAGAATAAGCTCATCACGGTCACCACATACATTTTGTTGTGCTAACCAACATGTGGTTGGATGGTTAGAAGACAGTGGTTTCTCGAGCCCACCAAGGTTAAAGTCCCGATGCTCGCATTTATCTTGTGTTAATTTCAGTATTTTCTGACGATGTACGTTCAGTGGGAGGAGACGTTCCACTCGACTACGAGGCACCTATGGTGACTTCGTAAAATCTCAAGATCATATATGCTGGCCCACTCTCTCGAAGGTGCTCATAGGGGTAGGGTTCGCGTGTGTGCACTTATAGCGGTGAGTGATTGCGCGTATATATGAGCCGTTGCGTCTGTACCGTGTTAAACAAATACATGTCATGATTATACGGTCACTGGCTCACCTGTACAACTCCATATTTTGTTGATGACACAATCAATTGACCAGTCAAACGACACAACTAGTGTTGCACCATCGGGGCGCGTAACCGTGGGGCCCACCTGTCAGCTCATATATGAAAGAAAGAAATGGTCATTGGCTCACCATACAGCTCCGTAATAAAATAGGAGTACATTTTAGGGTGATCATACGGTCACTGGCTCACCATACAGCTCTCCGTAATTTGTTGATAACACGATCAATTGACCAGTCAAATGGTCCACATTCAGCAGCGCACATTACCATAGGGCCCACCCGTCAGCGTGTATATGAAGGATAGAAATGGTAATAAACTAGTGGTCGGTGGGTATTCGAAGTCGTGAGACCTCTGGTTGGCAGTCACTGGCGGTTGGGGGCGTTCATTGGGCAGTGGGGTGG
>NC_057807.1:333806657-333818151 GCF_018294505.1 Triticum aestivum | reverse complement strand
GTGGTGGGGAGTGGTTTCGGGGAGGGCGGGCCGGCCGTGGGCGGCGGGGGCGGGCGGTTCGGCCGGTGGTGGCTGGCGGCTCAGGGGGGTGGAGTTTGATGATAAACCGGAGGCCCTTGATTTCGTATCCAACGACTGGAAAATCTAATGACTAGAGATGAAAAAGTCAGTCGACTGACGTGTAGCCTCACCCCGCACGTACACATGCACGCATGCAAGACACCCACACATGTAGGCGTGCAACACTGACTCGTACACATAACGTACACACGCACGCATGCTGGCGTGCAACACCGACACGTACACATGCACTCACGAATACACGCACGTACACACCCATGCATGCAACACTAAAACCCACCCTTGCACGCACGCAACACTTGCACGCATGCATGCACACAGCACATGACGCAAGACACACGCTCAACCTATACGTGCATGCACCCTTTGTGAAGGACATGGATTGTTACGGGTATTAATCAATCTTATCTGTGATAAGCAGAACATTGATGTTTGCAGCGGTCTTTATGAATCACAATGTATCGAACGGGCTATCAACATAGTAGGCTTAACTACATGAAAAAGATGACGTCACACTCAATGAACAATCATCGGTTTATGAAATGCCCGCTTCTGACCGCCCTGGCCCACCAAAGTTCCTCTGCTGTGCGCTGCCTGCGTTGGGTCACTGACATGCAGGCCATGCACCCAAAGAGCCCACACATCAGTGGAAGAACGGCGCGGTGTCCTAGGTCAGAGTCGAGGGCGCCACTCATGGCACCCGGCTGAACACGCCTCCATGCCGCATTCAAACGCCTCCATGAAACTCGCCCGTGTGGAAGCCAAGAAACCCACTCTAGACACACGTCCGTTCATGACCGGGATGGCGTTAAACGCAACGCCGGCCGAGCTCCTTCCGTCTGCTGTCTATTTAATCTCCTATTTAAACGAGGCCAAACGCCGGCCAAGAATCGCACACCTCCGTCGCTCCCCTATCTCCTCCACCATTTTGTCCACTCTTACAATGGCTTACGAAGAGTAGTTATTCCGCATCCAAGCCAGCTGGGTAGCCCACCGGATACGAGCTATGTAGCTCGCTGATTCACCTCCCTCCCCTCGCCCGACGGAGCCAGTTGCCGCCCAAGCCGGCGCGCGGTTCAGCAACTCGCCGCTTCATGCTAGCTCGACGAGGAGCGGCGCATGGGCGTTGTTGCTGCTGTCCACGCCACCGCCTCGTACCGCATCTCCGGTTTCTGTGGTCGAGACTCCCATGCCGGTGGCCGCGCCATGCAAGCAGCGACAGAAGCCGGGTGCGCGAAGAGCGACGAGTCGGTGGCCAACGCCTCCGCGTCCGCCGCCATCATCGAGGAGAAGTAGAACACGGGAGGCCGATGCCGCTTGGGTCCTATGAAGGCCACCGCGGAGGCGATGTCGGTGTACACAGCAGGTGTCTTGCCGGATCCTTTTGTTGCGAGGACCTTCGTCGACCCCGCGTGGGCTCCACGGAAGAGGGGAATTTCAGGATGAACTCGAGCCGGTGCCGGCCATGGCAAAGTAGTGGCCGATGATGAACTCGAACCAGTGCCGACCACCATCATCTTCGGCACCAGCCAATGATATCAGTTGGGCAGTGAGGAAGCGATCCGTCCTTTGCGTTGAAGCATATACCTCCGGGGCTCCCGGCAGTCCGGTGATCGTGCTGCCAGACATGAGGAACACAAATCGATCGGCGGGCGACCATTTAGGCCAGGTATTATATACCTATGCTGTCCAGAACAAGCACCAGGTAGTTCATTTGAATATAATGAAATCCGTCATGTTTGTGTGAAAATCCAGTATTTTATATGATTTCCGTCGTTGTTTATATGAAATATCAGTTTGTCTACGTGTTTGCGTGAATTTCGTCCGGTTGGTTGAGTTGCTGTCATAATGTGTGCGGCTACGGTTGGATGGCGTAATTTGCGGGTCGCCGGTCGGTCTGCGGGCGGCTCGGGCGGTGTTGTGGGACAAAAAAACACAGCTCGTGCGAGCTCGTCTCCAACGTGCGCGCTGGAGGATGCATGACAACATGAGCACCCGAGCCATTCCTCGTTCATCGGTGGCAAAGGCACCGGTGGACAAAAGGGTCACCAATATTTTGGCTACCCCGGGCAATATCCAAACAGCCCCTCCCAACAGATTCAAATCCCTCGTTCGCCGTGGAATTTTGCCATGTGTTGTTTTCATGGACTAGCAAGATGCCCGTGCATTGCACGGAACATCAAGATGCATTTTTTTACAAACTCCCGCATGCATGCAAGGGATAATTAATGTCCTCCTTTGCTAGTACCACGAGGCAAACACCATTAATATTGCATCGATTAGTGTTAGTGGCCTTGTATATCTGCAAATTGTAATTTTGATAGTGGCCCCTTGTATATAAAAATGGAGGGAGAAATATGAGAGATAAGGTGAGGAGGAGTGGGGCGTGGTGCCGTGGTGGTGACTGGTGGTCGGACTGGGCAGAGGCATGGGGATGGACGGCGCATTATGTCTAGGTTTGTATCTCTCTCACACACACCCACATAGGTGGGGGACGTGCACGAAGAGAAGAGGTGCATGCACGGCGCACGTACTCCCGTCTCTTTCCCAACCACACCCGCGCGGGTACACGATGGAGCTCATTTCTGTATGAAAAAGGTAGCCCACGTGGTAGTTTGGCACGTGTACTGGTTGTCCACTTGGTGGAGGGAGGATCGTCTACCACGGGTGAACAAACAAATTGCGACTTGATGCGTTATGTTAAATTAAAAAAAGAGGCAAACCATGTGGGGCCTACCTTAGAGGCAATGCTCTATACACTGGAGTACTTTTGATGTGTCCCGTCAACTCACAGAACAAGGAGAAGCTTGCTTAGTACGCCGTCTCCCCCGCCCACGGGAGCGGTGGCTCGCAGGATGAGGTGAAGCTTACTACTACTGTACGCCTTTACGCCCGCTCCCTCGCCCACGCGCGCGGTGGCTCGCAGCACGAGGAGAAAATTTTACTACTCCCTCTGTTTACTCCTCGCCCCTACTACGTAGTTTGGTTAGTACTCCCTCCATTTACTTATACAAGGCCACTATAAAAAAATACATTTTGCATCTATACAAGGCCACAAATAGTAATCGAGACAAAAGTTACTACTCCCTCCTTTCTAGTTTATGGCTCAATTTCAAAATCTCTCCAACCAAGGTAGATGGTGAGTGGTCGAATTAATTTCGTAGTTTGCACAGTACACTCATTTTTCTCAAGAAGTTATGTTTACTGAGGCACTAATTAGAACGAATGCATGAATGACCACTAAATTTCCATGAACTTGTACATGCATTGGTTAGTTTCCTCTTGACACTGCTTGCGTCGAGTGATCTAACGCACCTCAAAATCCAACATGTAATGGTACTACCACTAGTATAGTAGAATTGAGACTTATCGAACGGAAAAACGAATGTTTTTTAGATGAGCCCTATAATCCGTAGTGGGTACATACTCCGTAAAAACAAATTTTTCCAAAACTAAGTCGCTCCCTTTCATGAATTATGTACTATACTCCTCCGTCGGCGCTCCCTTCCATGAATTCTGTACTTCCTGTCGCCGACATGTGGGACATATAGCAACCGGGTCAATGTGTCAAGCACCAAATAATAGTGCAGAACAGCAGGGGGGACGCACCCCACTCGTACCGGCCCAGTAGTAGTAATGAGCAATGAGACGTCAAATCACAATGCCGCACCTTCGCAGATGGACGAAGCAACCATTATTTCACACTTCAGTTCGACATCATCTCAAACCACGTACTAGTATTGCTTCTGCCTGAAGAGGGACACGCGCATCGCCTTGGTACATCATGACACGTGGGACCGCATGACAGGCCATGCTCCCCCGCCGATCGCTCGGTAAAATCACCTCATTTTTACTATACTTCCTTCGTATTTGTTTACTACATGGAATGCACGTCGTTCTAGGTTAAGAATTTAACTGGCTATTTATATATGTGTGATGAACAATACTCTAGCCTTTTAAAAAATGTATACTTTTGTACAGTAGTACTATCGATGGATTGCGCCATGGAGCAAAAAAATGAAATTTTAAAAAAAGGTGGTACATATAGAGAGCGCTCGTTGCCAAATTATGCATATAGTACTATTAAAAAAGCTAGTACGTGCTTAATTGGGGTGCTAAATTCTATTAAATAAATACTAGTAGTATGTACATACTGAAGAGTTAAAGTAACGAGAAGAAACATAACATAGTTCTGCTGGGGGCTCAGCACAACACACTCCTCAAATTAAACTAAGCACACCTGAAATTAAACTATGCAACTAATCCGGTAGACATTGCATTAGAAGTTTAGAACCACCATGAGCAACGACACCGCCACCTTACTCGGAGTCCTCGACTTCGTCCTTGTCCCTCTTCCTCTTGGGCGATACTTCTTTGCTTGAACCGCCAACTTGGCTGTTGCTCTTCATCTAACCCTTGTAGATATTGAAACAAAGGTAGCCATCCATTGCAGCATAGTGGATGTGGTCTATTTCTAGTACATTCAGCTGCCATGCATGACGATGAAACGTGTAATGAGGTTTCTCCAATTTACGGTACGAAGGATGAACCATGGCTCCTGCCAGGGTCAGCATTAAGGGCTGACAAGAGGGCACCAGCCGATTCTTCTGGAGGTCGAAGGGGTTGCCTACAAGAGGCCTATCCGACCCAGGACTTCTTTGTCATTCTTAAAGTCTACAGTAACGAATTTCACTGTTTTGTCCTCAAGGAAGTTCTTAAAATCCTGGCACTCAACATCGGCATGGCATATGTGGTAGACCAAGCAAACGTTATGTACGCAAACCTGGATCACAGCGGGCTTCTTCCTCTCTTCGTCCTTTAGATCCTTCTCTCATCCCATGACTGTGGTGTACTCAACATCTAGCCCAGCGACCCACTCATCATCTGAGTTTTCGAACATGCGTCTGAAGCGAGAAAGGCATCCTTTCACCGTCGCAGAAGTACGGGTGTAGATGACGTTGAACTCATCGCCGATGATGGTTCTAACCTTGTACTCACCACCGATCGGGGAGATTTGGGACGCCATGGATTTGGGAGGAGGGTTATGATTAGTGGAACTGTCGTAATGTGAATGGACGGGATAACTAGGAGTGAACCGCCGTAGTATTAAAGGAAGTGTGGGGACGAGTAGGAGGGAACTGTTAGCATGCGAACGACAGGGTAGTGGCTTTCCATTCTCCCATGATACGGGCTTCCGAGAGCCCTTGGATCTGAGATCGAACGGTTGCATGGCGTGATTCTAGACCTATGGGTGAATATCCTATCCTGGAGGGTTATTCTGCAAATTTTCAGCAACTTAGCATGTAATCGTTTGATCTCAGATCCAAGGGCTGCCAGCAGCCCGTATCATGGTCGCGCCTACCACGACCGTCGCGTTGCTCGCGCAGTCCCGCCCTTGGAGATTTAACATGGTGCGTTAGGCTATCTGATGTTGGCATGTCATACATAGTCATCACTTAGTCACTCATACTACAACAAGGTTGGGTATAAGGTTGACTATAAGTGTATTTTTTTACTCCTCTCTATCTCTTTCTTCGTACTCCCTCTGTCCCATAATATAAGAACGTTTTTGACACTAGTGTAGTGTCAAAAACGTTCTTACATTATGGGACACAGGGAGTACTAGTATTTATTGCATTTGCCAAGGAGTGACCTCTTCCAATGAAATGGTGTTGCTAAGTTTGCTTCATTTAATTAGCTATAGACTCAAAATTGTCTTTTCACCTAGGTACACGTGCTTAGCACCGTTTCTTCCTTGGGTCACCAAACTAGTCTCTCTCTTCTTGATTAACTTGCCACATCAGACTTTATGCCTATGTGGCAAGCTTAAGCACCTGTAGGAGCAAGTAAGTACAATAGTGCGCTTTACATGGCATTTTTGCATATGTGGAGGAAAGAGAGGCAAGGAAAAAGTGGAGAATTGGGCTCTCATGCAAGAGCCAGCCTCTACTACATGGTGGAGCATTGGGAGAGGCACCTGTATGGAGGTGGTTAGGAATCGGGAGACTCACGCCGGTCGTAGCACCGCAGTTAAAATGATAATGGCAAGTCAAATCACGAGGCCCCACCTGTCCAGCAGTAACTCGCTGTCAAATCACACAACCCTACGTTTGCAGCGGCCTACTCCCTCGTCTTCTCGCATCTCTGTCGAACCGACTAGGCGGAACTGCCCCGCCTACCACGCAGGAAAAGCCCCGCCCTCGACTTTTAAATACAACTACCCCCTTCGTCTAGGTGAGTAAGTCATCTTACAAAAAACAAATAATCCCAAAATACTAAGGCGTGATGCATTAACTTCTACCTCGTTTCTTGTTTCTTCACATATCAACCAATAAGAATCCAATGATATACTTTTTGTGACATAGTAACTCATATTTAGTTAGTCAAATGGATGACCTAGAACTACATGCAGGCCCTATAAACCGAGACGCCTACAAATAAAAAACTGAGACGGAGAGGGTAGTTCAGCATGTATCTTTTTAGATCAATATAGTCGGGATTCACCAAGGAGCAAAACCAAGTGGTAGGCTGCTCCTGTCGTGTTGGCGTAGCAACTCAAGCAGGGTCAGTCTGCACACGAAATGGCGACACACTTAACAGGACCCCTTTGGCAGACATGTAGCTCATCCACCGTCTTGTTCCATGTGTGATGCACCAAAGTACAGTTCGGAGCAGCGGTTGGAATTGGAGGCACCCCGGTCGTAGCGCCGCAGTAGTAGAAAATGAGCGATGAGGGTCAAATCACAAAGCCCCACCTTTCCCGCATTAAGCTGGACGGACGAAGCAACCATTATTTCACTCTAGCGCGCAAGAGCATAAAGAAAAGAGAAAACAATGATGCGTGCGGCAGCTACCTAGGGCACCCTAGGGTAGGGGTCTCCACTACAGATCCTTTTTTTTAAAGCGCCTCCACTACAAATCGGCTTCTCCCTCGTCCTCTTGAAGAAAACCGATGATGAGTGCGGCAGTAGGGTTTGTAGGAGTACTACGGCGTGCGGGGCCACATCGTAGTAAACGGGTTCGAGTCGACGCCTTAAATATGTGTGGGCCGCTTGGTTTTACGGGAACGAGGCAACATTTTGGGTTCGGGGACCAGTGGAGATATAGTACATACAAAAAATTGTGGACGTAGGTTCGACCGAAAGACAATGATGCATGGGCCCTGCATTTTGAGATACCCGGGCCGCGTGCAATTTACTACTCTACTCAAAACTAGTAAGGTACACATGTATTGAACGCATGAGATTTCGAAACCAAATTATGAATAAATACACATTATAGCATGTAAAGCTTTGAGTCATATATGCATGATGTAGATGTTCGTTTAGTTCTTATATTTCATCTCATTCAAAATCAATTAGTTTTATAAAAATGTTAAGATTCATGGGGTTGTGCATTGTAAATCATAAAGTAAAAAACAAATAATGGCAATTCATTTAGAAAAAAATAATCAATTATGATACATAAGATTCTAGAACAAAGGAGAAGTGCTTGTGTTTTGAGGTTTGTGCATTATGCTTAAGTTCAACCATGGAGTCTTCTAAATTGTACATGTGGCAGATCTGGTGGAATGTTGATGATATCCAATGGCCAGTAGTGCTCGGATTTGCCCATCTCTGCACTGTCGGGTTAGCTTCATCCAGCAACCATCTTTCAAAGTTATTGGCACACTATATAGTTCTTGTGCCATAGTTTCATGTTTTGGAAAAAAGCTACTAGTGGGTTGTACTATCTATTTAGGAATAGAAGATGTATACATGGAAGTTGTAGGGAAAGAGATGACATGGAGCATCTCAATTCCTATGAGTAGGGATTGGAAAAGAGATGTCATTTGGTTCACATCATAGGAACTTTTCTATTGAATCTAGAGGTGACATGTATCTCAATTCCTATGAGGAGGGATTAGTAAAGAGATGTAATTTGGTTCATATCATAGGAACTTTTCTATTGAATATACGCTAATGTTTATTTTCCTTTGAAATTAAGGGAGTATAGGAATCCATTCATATAAACCAAGTGGCTCTAAAGCTATAGAAATGATATCATATTTATTTCCTTTGAAATGTAGAGTATATGAATCTATTCCTATGAACCAATTGGCTCTAAAGGAAAAAAATCCTATAAAAATCATATCATATAGAGTTCCTATGATATTCCTCGACACTAAAAGATGGTTGAAATTGCTGTGGGTGATACGATGGTCTTTCTTTGTAGACTCCTCACCCATCTTTATAGTTACCTGTCGAAGATGAATGAAATGATATACACAGGGTATTCTACATGTGCAATTTGGTACACGAAAACTCGGTAAAAGTTTGCGAGGTTCGAATTTTCAATAAAGCTATATGCACTGCATTTCGGAACGGAGGGAGTATACGACAGTTGCTAACACTCATGTGGAAGATTTGTGTGTAGGAGGAGTGGCTGTTCTGTTAAATGACATGGCAAAACTGACACTGTCGGATGCCGATCTAACGGTTCTTACGGCGTTCGTCAGGAAAAGGCTTGTGGCGAACGTTTGTCGGATAATGATTTACGGACACATGCATTGCATTGATACGTGCCCCCTCTCTCTCTCACGCACACGCACCCTCACGAGTCACGACTCTCCCGAGTCCTCTCGCAGACTCGCACGTCGCACCCACCGTCTATCTGCAGGTAGACGTCACGCACATATGTGCTCTTCACACCCTACCCTTAGAACTTCTAAAAAACAAAAGACGACACGCACATTTTATTTTAGCTCACACGTCACACACTTATACTATTACTCTTGCGGCGAATGTTCTTTAGGCATAGTATATTGTACTTTCACGAAGAGAAGCGGTGCACGCACGCACTAGTTCTCTCACACCCACTCACGGGTACACGTAGGAGCGCATTTTTTTGAAGCTGATACAACAAAATCACTCCACTATATATAAAAGCAGGAGCCTTAGCGTTTTCTTTACTAGGGTTCATCTCGTTCACTCTCTCATGCTCTCCAGATCTAAGCAAGACATAGGTGGCCACTCTCTCTCTCTCAATTCACGGCTGGTCACAAATCCGGTTGGACAACCTCGACCGGGGCAGGGGTGTAGGTGCATCGTTCACGTTGTCGTCGACGGCGAGGGAGGATACCAACGGCTGCCCGCGCGTCTCGATCGGCGGCCATGCCATTCTCTCCGAGAGAGCACCGGCTCGGGAGGGCCTCCGACCCCTTCTTCCTCCCTGCGGTATTGTGGCCAAGATGCAGCCTCACGACGCTGTCTTTGCCACATGCCGACGACCCTCAGGTATATATTCCTTCAAAACCTGCCTTGCTCTACTGTCCCAGCTCTTCCCCCTTCGTGTGGATCCTTTTCTACTTCCATCCGCTGTTCCAAAGCCACCTAGACTTCTACTATTATTAGAAGTAAAGCTAGTTCATGCGGTCAACTCAAAGCATTGGTTCAAACAGGGAAGAAAGTGGGAAAGCTGTAGCATGAATCTAGGACTTGGTTCTAAGAGGAAACAGGGGAAAGTAGTAATATTTGTCACTGTTTAAATAACCATATTTCGTATTTGCACAAACAGGGATGCCTGTCTCCATATCGTTTCGGGATGTCTGTCTCCGTATCGTTTCTATCCACGCAATCAAAAGCACACACCTCAGTTTTAGTACAACTGCGCAAAATGAGATGGCTATCCCTCGTTGCCGTCGTCTAACCTCCCGTCTTCAAGGTATCCCTACATTGGTAGTAACTAAGGTAGAATGACCAACGCAATCTAAAAGAAGTTGTTTCGTACGTTTTACTTCCTGATTGCAGTGCAGGGACGAGCGAAAACAACTGCATCCTAGTCCGGAATGCACTTTCTACCAGTTCATCCATGGACCGAGGACTAGCTGGCACGGCTGCACGACGGTTTTTTGGACAGGTGCGCGGACAAGAGGCATTGTGGTCTACTTATTTCTGCAAATAGCGGTGCTTAAATTTAGTGGAATGCACAAGAATTTCACCTGGTCAGTACATTGCATGGTTCAGTTCAGCATTCCAGCTGAGACCACAATTATAATTGGTTATTCTGGAATGAGAGAACCTAACCCTGGATGGTGGCAACAAGAAAAAACCAGAGTGAACTCCAAGAAATTTAAGCCTGCCGGGAGGCCCTTTGCTCAGAGAAGCCTTGCTTGTTTTTTCCTGATTTGTAAACCATCTCACAACTTTGTCTTTTGCTGTGAACTAGTATATGTTTGTTATGTTCTATGAATCATTGAGATGTATAAAATTGCTTAACTTATGCTTTTCAAGATTTTTATGAAGACGAGTTTAATGTGAGTGTTCCACATGAGCGCTGGACTAGCGTGTGAATATTTGGAATTTATTACATTGTGGCCTCAATTAACTGCATGAACCACTGTAACAAGATACATAGTTGCTTATATGTCAGACAACAGATTGTTGATTGTTAGCTAGTCGATAGCCTAGTGTTGAAGCGAGCTGAGCCAATGTGCCGTGTTTTGCACAACTGCTTACAAGTGGGGTAGCACCGACAGTGTTTACAAGTACTTATGTATACGTCGGCGCACAGTTCTTGAACGAGTGCTCTATTTCATCAAAACACACACTGCTCGTATGATAAATCGTGACAACTTATGTCTTACCATGCCATATTCATGAAAAAACTAGTGAGGACACATCTGTTTCGGCAACAATTATGATGGTTCTCACATGATTCACGGGCACACAAAAGTAGCAACAGTTCCCGTGGACGGATTCAAACAGAGTACTAGCCCCAGAGGGGTCGATAACAGGCAAGGTTCGGATAATTAGACACAATCCAAACTACTATTAAACACTAGCTGGGGCAACTATTTCATGCCTCGATCTAATTTGGGCTGGACACAAGACGGACCTTGCCATGAACATCATCGAGGACGTCCCACAACAGCTCAATCATGTGAACCTTCATGAAGACAACCTTGTGGCCTTGCCACTGATAAACTTGTTTGTGGAGGCATGCCACGTCATCTTCCCGCGTAAGCTTGACAAGAACAGTATGCCTCACAAACGAAGGAGTAGCTTTGAACTTCTTGTGCTTCAGTACACCCTGGACAACACGCCTGACAAGAGTGAGGCTGGAATACAACTCTTCATTGGTATAACCGCAAACGGCTTCCAGGATCCAATAGCCTAAGAACTCTGTTTTCCCAGTGCGTATATTCAGGTCGCCCGCCTCATAGCGAGTGGCATGCACAACCACACAATCCTTGTCTGCATCAGGGCTCTAATTGAAACAGAAATAAATTCTGAATTACTTTTCAGTATAAGAAACACAAGTTACTTAAACCACTATGTATAGCATGGCATCGAAGCTAATAAAATTTTGCATTATTAATCACCACATACTTCCTTTTCTAAAAAAATCACCACATAATTAGATGAAAAACCAC
>NC_057807.1:333805618-333806438 GCF_018294505.1 Triticum aestivum | reverse complement strand
GCTCCTGCAGTGCCACGGGGGTTGTAACCTCAAACGAGGCGTTGACCATCTCAGTAGTGGTCATGAGCGTATCTGGGGTCGGCTCGGTGGTTGCCTCCATCTTCTTGGAGCTCTCTGTCTCGTGGGGATCAGCCTCCCGCGTCTGCTCCAATATCAGCAGATCTTTGCCTGGTTCTCCTTGGTCCATCATGAAACTGACGAATACTAGGAGACCACTGAAAGGAAAACACAATCGTAATGACAATGAAACAAAAAAGAGAGTGGGGATCGGTTACTGCTTTGCAAAAGTTCTTTTTTTCTCTGAACGAAAATATACCAACATCATGGATCCGCTTACCTTCCCTTTGTCGGGAGAGAGGAACAGTGGCAGATGCGAGTGTTGCCTTTCTTGAAGACGGTGAGGGAGAAGGGGATTCGGCGAAGAGTGAAATGGTGGTTGCTTCGTCCGCCAAACTTAGACTGCAGGGAGGTGGGGTTTTGTGATACGACAGCTCGTTACTGCCGCGCTACGACCGGGGTGACTCTCCGCCTGCATACTGCCTTCTAATTTGGTGGATGGCATTTGGGCCCGTGCGCTGCATGGCCCGCATGTCGGTGAACAAAAGTATAACGACATTCAGTAGAGGGAGACGTTTCAATGACCTAGGAGGAGCCAGAAGCGGTAGAGTGTCTCCACTGTACTAGTAGTAATTGTTTTTCTGGGTAGCTGTAGAGTTTCTCCACTATACTAGTAGTAATTGTTTCTCTGGGCCCAAGACGAAACAGCCAATCCACACTAGTAAATAGTAAAATCAATTCAAAAGGCGCTACCCACACCCAG
>NC_057807.1:333784929-333805397 GCF_018294505.1 Triticum aestivum | reverse complement strand
GTCAGCTCTCTCCACTCGTACCCCCAAATTCCTCACCTCACTCCTACAGAAAACCCCAGCACCCCTTCTTCCTCACTCCTACAGAAAACCCCCAGCTCCCCTTCTTCTTTGCTCGCACTACAACTAGGCTCGTCATTCGTTACTCTGCTCAAATCCGTGAGCGCGACGCGACACCCTCGAGGAAAATGGAGTCGGCCGACCCCAGCGCCAAGAAGATGAGGCTCCCGTCAGCGGCGACGCCTGTTGTAGATCCTGCACCCGGCAGCGCGGAGAGAAGCGGCGACTCCGCCCCCACTGGATCCCAGGAACCCGTAGAATCTCGGGTAGACCGCATCAGCAATCTCCCGGATGCCGTCCTTAGGGAGATCATCTCGCTTCTCCCCACCAAGGATTGCTGCCGCACCCAAGTCCTCTCAATTTGGTGGCGCCCTCTATGGTGCGCCGTGCCCCTTAATCTCGACTGTCGTCAGCTATCTCTCTTCAATGATTTTGAAATCCCCAGAGCCATCATCTCCTCTCACCACGGCTCCGTTCAAAGCCTCTGCGTCCCGTCATGCTACCTGAGCAAGCATACCATGCCCTGCACAGTGGATGCCTGGCTGAAATCCCCTGAATTTACAGAATTATAGCTGCTTGAGTTCTACTATTCTCGTGGAAATCACATACCACATACCAAACGCCATGAACTTGTGCCCTCAGCACCGATGTCCATCTCGCGGTTTTCCTCCTCTCTCCACACCGCCACCTTTGCGCTGTGCTACCTACCAGACAATCTGGTACTAAACTTTCGACTCCCATTTCTCAAGAAACTTTCACTTGTGCGGGTTCGTATATCGGAGGCCTCATTGCACAGCATCATCCACTCCAGTTGCCCTGCGCTGGAGTGCTTGGTGCTTGTTTTCACAGTTAGAATCGGTTGTCTCCAAATAAAGTCGCCTAACCTTGTAAGAATTGGAATTTCTTTTGACGGAAGGCAGCTCATCATCCAAGATGCCCCTTCACTTCAAAGGTTGATCCTTGATTCTAGTTAT
This sequence comes from Triticum aestivum, assembly GCF_018294505.1. Taxonomy (NCBI): domain Eukaryota; kingdom Viridiplantae; phylum Streptophyta; class Magnoliopsida; order Poales; family Poaceae; genus Triticum; species Triticum aestivum. Next base: position 333,804,366 of record NC_057807.1, on the reverse strand, counting down.
TCACCGTTGCAAATAACCGTCCTCTCTGCGCCTAAATTGGAGACCTTGGGTGTAATACATGATCTCTGTGCTCATTTCAATATGGTGTTTGTCTCCACAGTTCTTTAGGTACTTTATATTATCATCTACACTTGTAACCATAAGCTGCATTTTAAATTTCTCTGCATAATTTATATATCATCTTGGAGTACACATTTTGTACTAATATTATGTTCTATGCTCAATGAAGAGTTTCTCCATGGATGGCCTATCAATGGTGCTGGATTCTGTCAAGATCTTATATATCCAAATGAGTAGTTTTGATCTGAACAAGATTATTGGCTTGCTGCAATGCTTTCCATGTCTGGAGAAGTTGTATATAAAGGTGATAATTTCACGCACATTGGAAGCCCGCATATAGTGTACTAGAATTAACTGTTCAGCTATTGCTCTTTCGACACTCTTCTTTTAGACCTTAACTGTTTTCAATCTTCATGTCTATTTAGGCAACATGACAGGTGTCGTGGAATTGTCACGTCAGATGTCCTCGTGAAAGGACTTAGTTGTGGAGCCATCGCAACTAGGAAGCTTGAAGGGGTTAATCGGGACAAAGGGCATGAGAGGTTTATACTAGTTCGACCCCTTACGGTGAAGGTAAGGCCTACGTCTAGTTGGGTTGGTATTGATGTTTCGATGACCAGGGAGCGAGATACGCTATGCCCGACTCTCGAGGAGTTGTTTCTTGCCCTAAGCCTCTAGCAGGTCGTCCCCTTATATACACGGGTTGATGCCCTGTGGCTTATAGAGTCTCGGCCGGCTTATAAACAGTGTCCGGCTCGGTGACTAGTTAAATCTACCTTATGATACAAGTCATGCCATTATGGAGGTTTACTACAACGGGCCTTAAGTCGCATGTGGGCCTTAAGCCCTCTATTGAACCGCCATCTTCATGCTTTGGTCTTGGGCTTCTTTCTGGTGAGTCCTCTTTGCGTAACCCGGCCCCTCCTGGGCGGCTTACACAAATAGTTATATCCCCAACATTAGGCCCCAGATTTATTTGAACCTGTTCATGTCAATCTTAAAATACCTTAAGACATAAATCTTCAGTCTTCTGACTGTGCAAAAAGGTTTTCTTTAACCCGTCATGACGTCATCTTTTGGATCCGTGTTAACCTGCCGTGACGTCATCTTTTCTTAAACTCCTTTTTAATTCCACCATATCCTCCAACGGATCTCTGCCTTTATTGACTGTTTCGAAAACCGAGGCGTCAGGGCCGCTGGATAATAACTCTTATCTCCTCGTTTCCTCTGTCGTCTTAGTTATCCCTTCCTTATAAATAGGCGCAACCTAGGTCTTCCCATTCTCCCCCTTCAGTCATCTTGTTCCTCTTGCTGCTTCTCTGTCGCTCAAGCTCCGCCGCCACCGCCGCCGCCGCGGATCTCCTCGTCTTCACCAACTCAGGCCGCTGCATCAACCTGGTTGGACCAGAAAAATGCGACACCCTTCCACAGCAACCTTGCATCGGTAAGTCTCCCCTTTCCTGCTCCTTAGATCTACATTAAGACCTTCGAGTTCTTCGTGTTCTTTGTTGTTCATTAGGACCCTTTCATAGATTTCATCACCCCCGTTCTTCTTGACCTTGAAGATGATAAAAACTGCTGTGGTAGATGTTTCACACCTATTTTGAAATACAAATGAACCCCTTTCTGTCGCACAAAGGCCCCATTCGAGCCCTTGAGCTTCATCCGTGCCAGTCTTAGGTCTAGAAACTTTTCCTTTTCAGAACAATTGTTTGATCCAAAATAATATCAGCAACTTGTGAAACCTGTTTGTATCACCCGGAAAACTACTTCTTTTGGATACACTTAAACGCAACTATCCATGTAGCCGGCTAAATAAATGACACTGATCTGTAAGCCTTGTTTGCTTCTCATGACCTTAAGAAGTTTGAACTGCTTTTGACACATGTAGCGGCTTAAATACTGTTGCATAGTTATCCTTATATCATTAGGCCCCTTCTTAAGCCGCCACTTGAATAATTAAGATATTTTCTCCCGGGTTAAAGTTGAACCAGAACCTCTTATTTTGTCGTAGGCCTACTGTTGTCATGGCACCTAAGGCAACCAAAGCCCCTGCGACCTGCAATTGGGTCCCATCCATAGTCACTAAGAGTAAACTGTCTGAATTTGTGAAGTCTGGCCATCTGCCAAAAAAGGAGGTCATGTCTTATCGTGCCCCTGACCCGTCTGAAGAGAGGCCTCAACCCAAAGAGAAGGGGAGGTAATAATTTTTACGGATCATATGGACCGGGGATTTGCTCCTCCCGACTCAAAATTCTTCAGGGAGGTTTTGAATTTCTTTGATCTTAGACCTCAAGACATTGGACCCAATTCCGTGTCAAATATTTGCAATTTCCAAGTCTTCTGCAAGGTGTACCTGGGAGAGGAACCAAGTCTGCTATTGTTTAGAGAGCTTTTCTACCTGAACCGGCAGAATGAACGTGCCAACGGGCCTAGTCTTGAGCTTGGCAGCATTTCAATTCAGCGGCGGAGAGATTTCCTTTTTCCTTACGCTGAACTGCCGAGTCATCCAAAAGATTGGAACCAGACGTGGTTCTATTGTCAGGATACTTCACCGGCTGATGAGAGCCCTCTGCCCGGCTTCCGCGCCCTACGCCTTGAGTCTAACCATCCGCTAGCGAACAAACTGACCGCTGTCGAGCGCCTGCCTCTCAATCCCACCATCAAGAAGATCAAAGCTCTTTTGGGAAATGGTTTAAACGGCATCGATCTGGTCCGAGTCTGGGTCACTTGGCGAGTACTTCCATTAAGCCGCCGTTCCAGCTTAATGTGTAGTTACACAGGCAAAAAAGATGATCCACTGCGTCATAGTCCTGACGACTTACCAAATGATGTGGTGGATGCTACGACCGAGTCACTGCTGAAGGAGGGTACTGTAACTAGTAACGCCTTCGGCTTACTTCCCTTCTGCAAGAAGAACCTGGCCCCTGCAGTGAGTTATCAATCTTAATAAATATTCCTTGCTATGTATACCTTTTTTGTACTCATAATTCTTTATCCTTTTCCACAGGCCGATGACAACTTCTGGAAGGTTAAATATGACCACGAGGCTGCTAAACAAGCCAGGACAACCAAGAAAACCGAAAGGGAAGCCGCCAAAATGGGAACTTCAAAGAAGAAGAAACCCAGCGCTTCTGATTTACTCAAGTTGGACGACACTTCTTCGGATGACGAAGAGGTAACCTTTTAATTTTCTTAACTCCTTTGTCCTTTCTTGATTGACATTTTATCCTTTCAGGAGGATACGGGGAACAACCAGGCGGTTGACGAAGAGGTAACTATAATCTCCTCCGACTCAGAGCCTTTGCCAAAGCAAAAAATCCGAAGGGTGACCTGGAAAGTAAGATTTTCACATCCTCTAGCTTATCAAGATCCTCAATTTCTTTTGAAGCAACAACAGCTTGAGAACCGGAGGAAGACCTGGAACAACAAGGATGCAGAACTCTCCTCTCACTTACCTGGCATAACTAGAAAATGTCGGACTGAGGTTATCTCCGATTTACGTTTTGCTTTACCTTTAGCGGGCTTAATTCGCCAACCTCTCAATTCATCTGACTCCAATTATCAGGATACCTCTCCTTCTTCCGGCGAGTCTATGCAATCAAACATGCCAGCTTTCAAAACTGCTCCCGGGTAATGTAACCTTATGTACCTTAAGCTTTACTTTACCCATGTTTTAGTATTCATCCTTCTGCCTTTGTTTAACAGCATGCAAGTGAATCCCAGCAAGAGGGCAAAGAAGATTAAGTCATCCCAAGACCCGATTGTAACTGAACCGGTGATTGATACGTCTTCTCCAGACAGCTCCACCCATCAGCCGCCTGAACCGTCCTCTGACATTCTGGTGCCAACTTCTGACCTGCCTGTCGAAGATACTCTCAATAGCTCTGATAACCCGGAAGCTCCTAGCCCGATCAAGACGTCTGAATCGAAAGTTGAATTTGTGAAAAGTCAGTTTGTTGAACCTGGGCGGCCTACTATCCTTGCCAAATGTAGTGCCAAGGAAGAACTTGTCGAATGCCGAAAGGCCAAGCAGGACATTACTGATTATACTCACTTAAGCATTGGTGATATAGTCTATCTGAATCAAGTGCATAATAGCCGTGACCTGGAAATTGACATGGTAAAACAAATACAACACAAATCGGAGGTATAACTTATGCTATTTTCCTGAATCTTACTTACTGTACCAGCCCCCAAGTCTACTGCTTATGAATAAATATGCTGTAGACTTAGAAATCTGCTTTACTGTTAGTTTGCCCGGTTTAAAGAGAATATATTTAACCCGGTTATAACATGATAGTTTAAATTTGCGATGCACATTAGCTCCCAAGTGTCAAGTATTTTTACTTGTAAAATGCTTGAGACTTAATATGTCTGACCCGACATGGTATGTTTAAAAATTCTTCAGCATACATTAGCCTCCAAGTGTCAAGAACCTTTGCTTGCAAAGTACTTGGGACTTAATATTATCTTACCATGATTCTTACCATAACCCTGTATCGATGCAGGCCACCATAAGTCAATTTGAGTCAAAGCTAGTTGTCCTGAAGAGCCGGCTGGAAACTCAAGAACTTGAAACTCAAAAGGCCAACTCCAAATTTGAATTCAGTGTCTCTGAACAAGAGAAACTGAAGAAGAATTTTGAGTTAGAGAAGAAAATCTGGGCTGATGAGAAGGCTTCACTGGTGACCCGGGCCGAGATAGCAGAAGCATCTCTTGCAGAAGCAACAACCGAGCTGTCTGACTTAAAATGATAGATATCTCATATGGTCTCAGCCATCTTTGGTGAGTTATTTTACATTGTAATCTTTTCTTTGATGATTATTGTAATTGCTATCTCCGGCTCACTTTATGTTGGTGAACGCAGGCCCTAGGAGCGCCAACCTTAAGCAGAATATGATGATTAAATTTAAGGCAGTTTACACCCTAGTGGAGCAGCTGTACACCGGGTCACAACGTGCCTTGGCCGTTGTAGCTTTATCCAATACCACTCCCCACCTTCTGCAAGATGTGTTGAAGTGCCTCGCTGTGTTACCTCAGCAGATCCCAGATTTAAGGCGGGCGTCCTCAAGAGCCGGAGCCGTAGCCGCATTGAGCCGGGCGAAAGCATGGCTCCCAGAGCTAGATCCGGCCGACCTTGCCCTTGGATACCCAAGTCTGAAGGAGGACGGTACTGTATTTGATGATCATGACTTCACCGCCTGTGTCAAAGCCATACGTCCCGTGGCGACCCTTATTGGGAACGATACTGACCTTACTAAGTATTCGCCGGGTTATGACAGCGAGAACCGGAGAATTCCAAACATTCCATATGATCAAGTCAGCCTAATCCCTCCAATTCATAAGCATACTTTTGCCCCTGAAGTGGACCCAGCCGGTTTAATAGATGATGAAGCTGAGTTTGAAGCTTTGAGCGGCATTGACTGGGCCTCGTCAACTTTCCAGGACAAAACAGCCGACGGAGAAGCGGAGAAGGATAACCCGGAGTCTTCAAGCCCGCCGAAGGAGTAAGTCGCCAGGTGTTATGCAAAAAACAATGCTTCATTCGTTCAGACTCGGGGAGTCTTGTAATAGGTAGAAAAAAACTTCTCAATGTCTGTCATGCCTTCGCGCATGTTCCTAGCCCTTAACACTTTCGTAAGCCGCTATTGCTATATATTTCTGGCTTATGTTGATCGTTTATTCCCTTGTCGTTTAAATTTACTCGCCTTATTCTGCACATAAAACAAGCAAAACTCCCTTGGCGGTTTATCGCGCCGGGGGTCACATAAAGTGTTGACAACCCGGAATACCAACCAAAGATATCATATACAGGCCGGTTTACGACTATATTTGTTAAACATAACCATAATAGCATACCTGCGATCCCCTTGATAATCTTTCCTGCTGATATGATGCTCACCTGGTACTTAACAACCTGGTGTGACCAATATTAAACCGGAAAAGACAAAAAACATCTCATAATGCTTTTCACAAGGTCTCGGGATAGTCAAAATAATTATGCTTACGATGGATAATAAACAACATTTACAGGCTTCTGATTCGAATACGATCAGTAAACCGTTCCAAAGGGGTTAAGCTAAGATTCGGATACGATCATATAGCCCCCAGTGGCTTTGGCGATGCCGATCAAGTGGGTATCGACAGCTATGTTCTCTTCGGTTCGAATATGACCTATGTTTGAACAAGAAGCCCCCAAGTGACCATAAGAGTTGTTTAATGACGCTGATTCAAATACGATCCATGTCAGACCCAAAGGGGTTAAGCTATGATTCAAATATGATCAAGAAGCCCTCAAGTGGGTTTGGCAATATGCCGATCAAGTGGGTATTGACAGCTATGTTCTCTTTGGTTCGAATATGACCTATGTTTGAACAGGAAGCCCCCAAGTGATCATAACTAGGTTCAGATATGACCATAAGCCGGACCAAGGGGAAAGTCGGATTCAGATATGATCCGCTCCCTGTTTGGTAATTTCTGCCACCTGATAAAGAAGACATACAAACATTTTTGAGGAAAAAAGGACAGAGGTCCTGCTTTATTGCTTTATATAATATGTACATCATCAAAAAAAATATACATCTTAAGAGCCGGTGGCTCAAGTATAATAAGGCCGAAGATGGGCGATATTCCACGGCCGGTGGGTCTCTTCCTCCGACTTACGTGAGTCTTTGTGCTCTCGAATATCAATGAGGTAGTATGACCCGTTGTTCAGATTCTTGCTGACCACAAAGGGTACTTCCCAAGGCGGAGATAGCTTGTGCATGTCAGATTGATCTTGGATGAGCCGGAGTACCAAGTTGCCTTCCTGAAAGGTTCTGCTCTTAACCCGACGGCTGTGATAGCGGCACAGGTCTTGCTGGTAAATCGCCGAGCGGGCTATTGCCAAGTCTCTCTCCTCATCCAACAAGTCAAGTGCATCCTGACGAGCCTTTTCGTTATCTGCCTCAACATAAGCCGCCACGTGGGGTGAGTCGTGTCGGATGTCACTTGGCAGAACTGCCTCTGCTCCATAGACCATGAAGAAAGGTGTGTAACCCGTAGATCTGTTAGGCGTAGTGTTGATGCTCCATAGTACAGAGGGTAACTCCTCCACCCAGCAACCCGGAGTCCGTTTTAAGGGGACAAAGAGCCGGGGCTTGATACCCTTCAGGATCTCTTGATTAGCTCTTTCTGCTTGACCATTGGATTGAGGATGAGCAACAGCCGAAACATCAAGCCGAATATGTTCTCGTTGACAGAACTCTTCCATAGCACCCTTGGAGAGATTAGTACCATTATCAGTTATAATGCTATGTGGAAAACCAAAACGAAAGATCACCTTTTTCATGAACTGAACCGCCGTGGCTGCATCACACTTACTGACTGGTTCTGCCTCAACCCACTTTGTAAACTTATCCACTGCCACCAGGAGATGTGTCTTTTTATATTTAGACCTTTTGAAAGGTCCAACCATGTCAAGCCCCCAGACTGCGAACGGCCGAGTAATTGGGATCATTCTCAATTCTTGAGCTGGCACATGAGCACGTCGTGAGAACTTCTGATAACCGTCACATTTACTGACCAGATCCTCCGCATCAGCATGAGCCGTCAGCCAGTACAAACCATGACGGAAAGCCTTGGCCACAAGAGATTTTGAACCGGCATGATGACCACAATCTCCTTCATGGATCTCGCGAAGTATCTCTTGTCCCTCCGCAGGCGACACACAGCATTGAAAGGCCCCCGTTACACTGCAATGATGCAACTCACCATTAACAATCGTCATGGATTTGGATCGCCTGACAATTTGTCTTGCCAAAGTCTCATCCTCAGGCAACTCTCCCCGGGTCATATAGGCCAAATACGGCACTGTCCAATCCGGGATGACATGAAGAGCCGCCACCAGCTGTGCCTCCGGGTCTGGCACCGCTAGTTCTTCCTCAGTAGGCACCTTGACAGAAGGGTTATCCAGAATATCAAGAAAGATGTTAGGTGGCACCGGCTTACGTTGAGATCCCAACCGGCTTAAAGCATCAGCCGCCTCATTCTTCCTTCGATCAATGTGCTCCACTTGATAACCCTTAAAATGCCCAGCCACATCATCTACTTCACGACGATAAGCCGCCATGAGAGGATCCTTGGAGTCCCACTTGCCTGATACCTGTTGGCCCACGAGATCTGAGTCGCCTAAGCACCTTACCTGGCTTAAATTCATCTCTTTGGCAATCCGGAGACCATGGAGCAAGGCCTCGTACTCAGCTGCATTGTTAGTACAAGGAAACATAAGCCGGAGCACGTAACAAAATTTGTCACCTCGAGGGGAGGTTAAAACAACTCCAGCCCCCGAGCCTTCTAACTGTCTGGACCCATCAAAGTGAATAGTCCAATATGTGTTATCTGGCTTCTCCTCAGGTGCCTGCAACTCAGTCCAATCATTGATAAAGTCTACTAAGGCTTGAGATTTAATAGCAGTACGCAGCATGTACTTCAAGCCATGAGATCCAAGCTCAATAGCCCACTTGGCGACTCGTCCTATGGCCTCCCTATTCTGAATGATGTCCCCCAAGGGGGCAGAACTTACCACAGTTATGGGATGACTCTGAAAGTACTGCTTCAACTTCCGGTTGGCCATAAACACTCCATAAACAAGTTTCTGCCAGTGTGGGTACCTTTGCTTAGACTCAATGAGCACCTCACTGACGTAATAAACCGGCCGCTAAACAGGATGCTCCTTGCCGGCCTCCTTACGCTCCACCATGATGGCAACACTGACCGCTCGTGAATTAGCAGCCACATATAACAGCAACGGCTCTTTGTCAATGCGAGCCGCAAGAACCGGTGGTTCAGACAATTGCCTCTTCAAGTCTTCAAAGGCAGCATCCGCAGCATCACTCCAGACAAAAGTGTTAGTTTTCTTCATCATCTGATATAGTGGTAGGGCCTTCTCACGTAACCGGCTTATGAACCGGCTCAAAGCGGCGACACGACCCGCCAGCCGTTGAACATCATTGATGCACGCCGGTTTAGCCAGAGAGGTAATCGCCTTAATCTTCTCCGGATTAGCTTCAATGCCTCTGTTTGACACCAGAAAACCCAAGAGTTTGCCTACAGGTACACCGAACACACGTGGCCGGGTTAAGGATCATGTTGTAAACCCGGAGATTATCAAAGGTCTCTTTCAAGTCAGATATCTAGGTTTCCTTTTCTCTGGACTTCACCATGATGTCATCTACATAAGCATGAACATTACGCCCGATTTGATCGTGTAAACAATTCTGCACACATCGTTGATAATTCGCCTAGGCACTTTTGAGTCCAAACGGCATAGACACATAACAGAAGGCTCCAAACGGAGTGATGAAAGTTGTCTTCTCCTGGTCCTTAACTGCCATTTTGATCTGATGATAACCGGAGTAAGCATCCAAAAAGCTCAAACGTTCACAACCCGCCGTAGCATCATTGATTTGATCAATACGGGGGAGAGCAAAGGGATCGGCCGGAAAAGCCTTGTTTAAGTCCGTGTAATCCACACACATCCGCCAACTGCCGTTCTTCTTGAGTACAAGCAACGGGTTAGCCAACCACTTCGGGTGAAAAACTTCAACAATAAACCCGGCCGCCAAGAGCCGGGCGACCTCTTCCCCAATAGCTTTCCGTCTCTCTTCGTTGAACCATCGGAGAAACTGCCTGACCGGCTTATACTTTGGATCAATATTGAGAGTGTGCTCAGCGAGTTCCCTCGGTACACCTGGCATGTCAGAAGGTTTCATGCAAAGATGTCCCGGTTCTCACGGATGAACTCGATGAGCGCGCTTTCCTATTTAGGATCCAAATTGACACTGATACTGAACTGCTTAGAAGCATCTCCTGGGGTAAAGTCAACAAGCTTTGTCTTAGCGGTCGATTTAAACTTCAACGCCGGGTCATGCTCAGTAGTTGGTTTCTTGAGGGTGGTCATATCCGCCGGGTCAACATTGTCTTGATAAAATTTGAGCTCCTCCGCGGCACAAGCAGACTCAGCGTAAGCCGCGTCGCTTTCTTCACATTCCAAGGCCACCTTTCGACTCCCATGCACAATGATGGTGCCCTTGTAACCCAGCATCTTGAGCTATAAGTAAACATAACATGGCCGTGCCATGAACTTAGAATAAGTCGGTCGCCCAAACAGAGCGTGATATGGACTCCTGATTTTAACCACTTCAAACGTCAATTTCTTAGCCCTGGAGTCATACTCATCTCCAAAGGCCACCTCCAATTCAATGTTACCAACTGGGTAAGCCGACTTACCCGGAACCACTCCATGGAAAACAGTGTTGGATGCTCTCAAATTCTTATCAGTCAACCCCATGCGTTGAAAGGTCTCGTAGTAGAGGATATTGATGTTGCTACCTCCGTCCATGAGTACCTTAGTGAATTTAATCCACCAACCTGAGGTGCTACCACCAAGGCTAACTGACCCGGATTATCGACCCGTGGTGGGTGATCCTCTCTGCTCCATATAATGGGTTGTTCTGACCACCTCAAATAACGAGGAATTGCCGGCTCAACAGAATTAACGGCGCTCTTATGAACCTTCTGGTCACGTTTACATAAGCTAGTGGTAAACACGTGATACTGCCCACCATTCAACTGCTTCGGATGGCTTTGATAACCCTACTGCTGCTGCTGTTGTCCTCCTTGACCAGACTGCTGCTGATTATTATTGCCCGGATGTCCCTGAAAGCCGGAGTTTGAACCGCCGCGCGGGCCATGAAAACCGCCAGCTCCCGAGCCGCCACCAGACCCGGAGTTGTCACCAAATGTATTGGAATTCTTAAAAGCCTTCATGATTGCGCAATCTTTCCATAAGTGGGTAGCAGGTCGTTCCCGGGTGTCGTGTCTCGGGCAAGGCTCATTAAGTAACTGCTCAAGAGATGGGTTGACCCGCCAGACCGAGGGGACGGCCTGCCCTTACGTCTCTGATTGTTGCCTTGTGCATTAGCATTGGCTACAAACTCCGGGTTGCTATCCGCCTTACGCTTATTGCCGCTTTGATTCACCGGGTTGTGCTGCTGACCCTTTCCATTGTCGTTCCTCTTTCCCTTCCCTGTCTTCTCATCATCAGACGCCGGATCCTTTGTACTATCAGAATCGGCATATTTGACTAAAGCCGCCATCAGCATACCCATATTGTTGCAGTCACGTTTAAGGCACCCCAGCTTCTGCCTCAGCGGATCAAAACGGCAATTCTTCTCCAACATGAGGACTGCAGAGCCGGCATCCATCTTGTCAGATGAATGTATTATCTCCTTGACCCGGTGTACCCAATGGGTGGTGGATTCACCCTCCTCCTGCTTACAATTCGTCAAGTCCACAATCGACATAGATTGCTTACATGTGTCCTTGAAGTTCTGGATGAAACGGGCTTTTAACTCTGCCCATGAGTCAATGGAATTGGGTGGCAAACCCTTTAACCAAGACTAGGTCGTTCCATCTAACATCATGGTGAAGTATTTAGCCATCGCTGTGTCGCTAACTTCCAACAACTCCATGGCCATCTCATAACTTTCGATCCAAGCTCCGGGTGCAAGTCGGTCGTGTAATTCGGCACCTTTCGAGGTCCCTTGAAGTCCTTGGGCAGGCGTACGTTATGCAAAGCCGGTACCAAAAAAGGAACACCACCGGTTCTAGTGGCTACTCCCGCCTCAACAGAAGTCGTTGGATACTCTGGGATATCCTGATGAGCCGCGTGTTGAGCCGCCAGCTGAGCCGCCTGCTCGTTCTCCTGACGTGCTCGGTCTTGCACCGGGTTATAGCCACCGGGTTGGTTACGGCGTTGGGCGTTGCTTGACAAAGCTTCAGACTCCATGTGCCTACTGTAACTCGGGCTCTGGTTTTGACGAGGCGGTGCTAACCAAGGCGGAGGAGTTGAATGAATCATGTCCCTGCTGTAAGAATAGGTCTCTTGCTGAGCCAGGGCCGTCTGGAGAAGCTCGTTGACCCTCCGGGTCTCCACCGCTGTCGGGTCATCACCGTCCATGGGAAGAGCCGCCAAGCGCGCCGAAGCCGCGATTAAGTTCTTCATGGGGTTGGAAAAGTGACCTGGAGGTATCGACACATAACGTGGCGGTGCCATGCTCACATGAGGAGGCGACATCTCTCGAGGCTGAGTCGGTCCTCCTGCTCCGGCTGTCATAAACTGATTGGCCTCCGGCGGGTTACTTGGGCCGGCTCCGGGTGTAGCAAAAAGAACCCGAGGGTCGTAATTCGGAGGTAAACGGGACTGGGTTTTCTGATGTCTCCTCCTCATCACCTCATTGGACGCATTTAAGCTCATCATGAGCTGGTAAGCTTCTGACTGCAGCCGCTGCACCCGGGCATCTAGAGCCGCCCGCTCCGCGGATAATCTAGTGTCCTTGGCCTGAGCTATTTCCTCACGCACCGGTGCCACCTCCGTGTCATGCTCATCTTTGTTTGCAGGGATAACCGTGGCGGTTAACAAGGCCGTAAGCTTGTCCATGAGTTCTATCAGCACCTGAGCCGGCGGGCGCACAGGGCATCCTACCCCGGCCACTCCTGTCCCGGACGTTATCGCTGCGGCAGCTTTAGAGTTTGAACCGGGCTGAGTCCCAGCCATGAAGACTCCTGCCCATCTTGGCGGCTTACAGGGGTCCGGAATACTGGTGCCATCGGAACAGCCCCCGAGCACGCCGTCTTGCACTTGGTACAACGAATCTGTTGAACCGGTGGATGAATCACTGTCTGAGAGGACGGCCGTCTCACCCCCATCCTCAGATCCTTCAAAAAGTTCCTCTTCGTGGATGCAGCCCATGAAAGCATGCTTCATGACAGGTTGAACTCGGGTCTTTCTTGCACGCCAAGCCGTCTCGACGAGGTCGGTGCAGTTGTCCGGATCAGGGCCCGGCTCACCAATCCGGCCGATGAAGACATGGATTCCGCAAAAGGGGACACGGTACCCATACTCAATTGAGCCAGCATCGGGGCCCCAGCCTTCGTCGTTGATGTAGATCTTGCCGCGACGACTCTTGGTCATCCGGCCCACTACGTATCCCTTGAGCCCTTCGAAGTTGCCCTTCAAGAACTCAAATCCACCGTGCGCTGGCCCCACGGTGGGCGCCAACTATCATGGAATTGTCATGTCAGATGTCCTCGTGAAAGGACTTAGTTGTGGAGCCATCGCAATTAGGAAGCTTGAAGGGGTTAATCGGGACAAAGGACATGAGAGGTTTAAACTAGTTCGGCCCCTTACAGTGAAGGTAAGGCCTACGTCTAGTTGGGTTGGTATTGATGTTTCGATGACCAGGGAGCGAGATACGCTATGCCCGGCTCTCAAGGAGTTGTTTCTTGCCCTAAGCCGCCAGCAGGTCATCCCCTTATATACACGGGTTGACGCCCTGTGGCTTACAGAGTCCCGTCCGGCTTATAAACAGTGTCCGGCTCGGTGACTAGTTAAATCTACCTTATGATACAAGTCATGCCATTATGGCGGTTTACTACAACGGGCCTTAAGTCGCATGTGGGCCTTAAGCCCTCTATTGAACCGCCATCTTCATGCTTTGGTCTTGGGCTTCTTTCTGGTGAGTCCTCTTTGCGTAACCCGGCCCCTCCTGGGTGGCTTACACAACTAGTTATATCCCCAACAATGGGGTAAGAAAATTATAACCAATCGGTGGATTCATAAGCATCGGGATTTTCTCACTTCTCATGAGATTCGATTGAAGACAATGACTCTAGAACGATATGTAGCCAACCGTGCAAACACAAGATTTGTCACATTCTTCCTGCTGAATGCGAGGTTACTATTGTCCATCAGGCTTAATTTTATCAGCAGCACGGTTTTGACGGATGGGTATGTCGAAGAGCAAAAAAAGGAGTTTCAGGTGGGCAAAAGAGCTTCTGAACGTGCAAGGCTTCTATTTACAACATATTGTGGTCATAATCCAGTAAATTTTACAACCCAGGATGTTCATTCTATGGACCTGACCGATCCATTTGACTGTGACTGTCGAAAACAGTGCTGGAGTTAGATGTTGTTGCCCTTTTCAACCTGGGTTTTGTCTAAACCTGATGAACAATTAACCCTCGTGCTTTTGTACAGTTTGTAAGTTGGAGTTAGATGTTCTTGCCCTTTTCAACTCGGCTGTGACTGTCATATTTTCTTTGAAACAAGGAAAATGGCTTGCCATTCGTTTAATTTAGAGTGAAATATTGTAACAAATCCCAACCAAGGGAAATAACATCACTCTTGTCGGCTGCTTGAGCTCACTGTGCATTACAGAAGCCAAGTGATTAGCCCCCACCAGCACCCACAAACTTATTTCGAACTAGCACATCAAATGGGCTGCAAATTTTCATAGGAAAGGCTGCATGATCGTGACGGATTTGGATTCTGACATTTGGGACCCGCGAAGAAATAGCCTATCCAAGGTGGTGTCGACTTACTAGCCAGTCAACAAACGATTTTGCCTACCAGCCGTTGGATTGACATCCAACATCTGTCGTGTATCTTCTATCTCTTGTCTTCTTTTTCCTCCAGCCGCCCAAACCAAACCACCCCGTCGGCTCCGCCTGCTCCTGCCTCCCATGGCTGGCCGCGCCTCCGCCGCCCTACCATACGTACCCTCAAATGTTGGCCAGTCCCTCCCTCTATTCCCCCACATGTCCTGTTATTCTCCGGCGACGTCAGCCCCAACACGCACCCGTGCCCGAACCAGTCAACCCTCGTACTCCCCTCCGCCTACGACGGGACTGGCGCATCTTCAACGGCTCCTATTCGTTCCGTCTAAGGCCTCGCCGTCATCCTCCGCCTTGCGGCCTTGGTTCACTCGCTGCGCGCGGTGCGCCACCCTCTTGCGTTGTCAATGTCGTCAACAACCGAGAGGAACAAGGAGATGACTGTACGTGGAGAGGATGACAGTAGGGACCCACCAGCGTCATGGCAGTACGCAAGCAAGTGCCTCTATAGTACAAACCCAAAAATATGGTTCCTCCTAATGGTTGGACATCTAGGGCTCACGCCATTGTCAACGTAGTCAATAAACGAGAGAATTACACTACGAGCGGCTGACACCAGGGACCCAGCAAGTCGCGCAGTTTTTTTTTGAGGAACAAGCAGTTGTTATTTATACTAGTTTTAGCGATGAATCAGGGTAACAACGGGGTTGTGCGGGGGCTGTGGCCCGTCTAGCCAGGGTTTTATTTAAGTTTACCACATCATGAGCCCAGTTGTGTTTTTTTCTTGCTGAAAATGGCTAGCCCAGTTCTATTTTTTAAAAGAAATACCCAAACAAGGCCTACTTGCTTTATCGGCCCTGCTGGGCTGCAAATCTTTCAAGACGAGGAGAGTTTCATTCGGTTTGCCTAGAAATGGCCTGTACGTTTGTAAAACACATCAAACCGGGAATTAGTTTCAATTTTTTTTTCATTACAAGATCTTAAATTCCATTGATTTTTATGCGTGGACAATTATTTGGATTTATATTTATATAAATTATTTTTCAAAATAGTTTGAATGTGAATCGATATTTCTGGATTAAAAATAGTTGACCACATCGAAATATGCAAAATTTCGTATACTTTTTAACCGTGGCCACAATATGGGGTGTAATGCTAACAAAAAGAAGATGGGCTCCAAAAAAATCTTAAGAATTAGCAAATGGGTTGTACATTATTAGAAATAATGGTAGATGGGCTATATGCTGTTTTCCACAGATTTGAGGCTGACTTGTGCGCATACTACAGGTTGACGCGTAAGCTTTCATAAAAAAAGGTTGACGCACACGCAATGCCCTGTCAACTTAGTCAACACACGAGAGCAGTGACTGTTGGATGTCCATCCAACGACTGTTGTGCTTCTTCAATATCTGCTCTTCATGCTCCAGCCACTCAAACAAGCGCCGGTGAGACTGCCTGCTCCCTCCTCCCGCAGCCGGCTATGCTGCCGTCTGCCGCGTAGGCCTCATGGCCCCACCGTACTCCCATCGCTGGCCTAGCCATCCCTCTAGTCACCCACACATGCTGTTATTCTCCGGCGACGGTAGACGAACTAGTAAACCCTCATACTCCTCTGCGTGGGAAACAACTGCCGAGTATTCCCTGGCTCCGTGTCGTTCCCTTCCTAGGCCTCGTCGTCGTCCACCGCCCTGGTGCTCTCGGCGCGGCCTGGTCAACGTGGTCAATAACCACATCCATCGGAAGTGGACTGTACGTGGAGAGGCTAACAGCTAGGTCCACGTCCGCACGCAAGGAAATGCCTCCTTATCACGCACAAAATAATGATTCCTCAACCTGACAGCTAGGACCCACAGGAAGGGCCTGTGTATTTCGCGAAAAAATGTTCCCCCCGCTGACAGGTCAGACCCACCAGCTATATCTTCGCACGCAAGGAAGTGCCTCCTTATTACGCCCAAAAAAATGAACACCCCCCTGCTAGCTGGGACCCACCATATTGTTGGGCTGACTTGTGGGCCTACTAAGTTGACGGGGACGGAGGGCTTTGTCAACTTAGTCGATACTCCAGTGACCGTATGATGTCCATCCAACGGCCATAGTGCTTCTTCAACCTCTGGTCTTCTTGCTCCAGCCG
The DNA here is from genome assembly GCF_018294505.1 of Triticum aestivum. Lineage (NCBI taxonomy): Eukaryota > Viridiplantae > Streptophyta > Magnoliopsida > Poales > Poaceae > Triticum > Triticum aestivum. Next base: position 333,787,736 of record NC_057807.1, on the reverse strand, counting down.
CCCAAAGCAGCGCCGGTCGCGCCGCCTGCTCCTGCATCCCATGGCCGGCTATGCTACCGCCTGCTCCTGCCTCCCGTGGCCCGGCTCTGCGTCGTCCCCTTCCTAGGCCTCGCCGTCGTCCACCGCCGTGGTGCTCTCGGCGCGGGATGGTCAATGTGGTCAACGACCGACTTCCATCGGAAGAGTACTGTACGTGGAGAGGCTGACAGCTGCGTCCACGACAGCCGCAAGGAAGTGCATCCTTATTACGCGGAAAATAATTATTCCTCCACCTGACAGCGGGGACCCACCGGACGGGCCACCAGTATTTTGCGAAAAAAATCGTTTCCCCCTGACTGCTAGGACCCACCGAACGGGCCACCTTATTTCATGAAAAAAACGTTCCCCCCGCTGTCAGCTCGGACCCACCGGAAGTGCCTCCTTATTACGCACAAAAAATGAATACTCCCCCGGCTAGCTGGGACCCACCTTGGTGGGAGGCTGTCTTGTGGGCCTACTAAATTGACGAGGAGGAAGGGCTTTGTCAACTTAGTCAATATGAATGATTCTAGCTCTAGTGACCGTACGATGTCCATCCAACGGCCGTAGTGCTTCTTCAACCTCTGGTCTTCTTGCTCCAGCCGCTCAAAGCAGCGCCGGTTGTGCCGCATGCTCGTGCCTCCCATGGCCGCTGTGCTGCCGCGGAGGCCTCACTGCCCCTACTATTCCCACCGCTGGCCAGGCCCTGCGGCGACGGCAGCCTCACACTGCAGTCGAACCAGTGAACCCTCGTACTCCTCTCCGCGCGGGGTTCCACTGCCACGTCTTCCCCGGCTCCGCGTCGTCCCCTTCCTAGGCCTCGCCGTCGTCCACCGCCGTGGTGCTCTCCGCGCGGTGTGGTCAAGATGGTCAAGGAACAACTTCCATCGGAAGAGTACTGTACATGGAGAGGCTGACAGCTGGGTCCACGGCCACAGCCCAGTTTTTTTGTGATTTGCCAAGTAAGTCGCTTTGACAGTCCTGTTGGGCTGCAAATCTTTCAAGACGAGGAGAGCTTTCATTCGGCTGGCTGAGAAAATGGCCCATCAGTAATGAGAAATGGGTTGTACATTTTTAAAACACATCAAACCGTCAATTAGTTTCAAATATCTTTTTTTTCATTTCAAGGTTTTAAATTACATTAATTTTTATGCGTGGAGAATTTGTTGGATTTTATATTGATATACATTTATTTTTAAAATCAGTTTGAATGTGAGTCGAAATTTCGGGATTAAAAACAGTTCGGACCGCACCGAAATATGCAAAATTTCGTATAATTTTTTAACCGTGGCCACAATATGGGTTGTAATGCTAACAAAAATAATATGGGCTCAAAAAAACCTTAAGAATTAGCAAATGGGCTGTAAATTATTAGAAATAATGGCAGATGGGTTGTATGCTGTTTTCCACAGATTGGAGGCTTTCCTAAAAAAAGGTTGACGCACAAGCAGTGACTGTTGGATGTCCATCCAACGGCCGTCGTGCTTCTTCAATCTCTGCTCTTCCCGCTCGAGCCGCTCAAACAAGCGCCGGCGGGACTGCCTGCTCTCTCCTCCCCGCGGCCGGCTGTGCTGCCGCGCAGGCCTCACCGCCCCACCGTACTCCCATTGCTGGCCTAGCCATCCCTCTACTCACCCACACCTGCTGTTATTCTACGGCGACGGCAGACGAACCAGTAAACCCTCGTACAGTCGTACTCCCCTACGCGTGGGAAACAACTGCCGAGTCTTCCCTGTCTCCATGTCGCCCCCTTCCTAGGCCTCGCCGTTGTCCACCACCATGGTGCTCTCGGCGCGGCGTGGTCAATGTGGTCAACGACCGACTTCCATCGGAAGAGTACTGTGCGTGGAGACGCTGACAGCTGGGTCCACAGCCGCAGCAAGGAAGTGCCTCCTTATTACGCGCAAAATAATTATTCCTCCACCTGACAGCTGGGACCCACCGGACGAGCCACCGTATTTCGTGAAAAAAATGTTTCCCCCCTGACTGCTGGGACCCACCAGCTACACCTTCGCACGCAAGGAAGTGCGTCCGAAAAAAAAACGATTCGCCCCCTGACTGCTGGGACCCACCAGCTACATGTTCGCATGCAAGGAACTGCGTCCAGGCAAAAAAAACGATTCGCCCCCCTGACTGCTGGGACCCACCAGCTACATCTTCGCAGGCAAGGAAGTGCCTAATAGTCGGGACCCACCTGGTCGAAGCGTACGTAGCATTGTCATTCTGGTCGCGAACGTGTACGTACATACTGGTCGATGTAGAGGTGCGCATGTGTCGTAGTAGAGGCGCACACGTGTCGTAGTAGAGGCGCGCACGTAGCATGTACACGTACGTACAACGGCGAGGGTGCAAGAAAGAAAATACGGCCACATACGTACATACGGGCAGGGTCTCGAACGCCTATCGCGCATACGTACATGGCTGGGTCGGAACGGAGAAACAGCGTCGTCGTCGTGTTCATGGGGAGCCAACCGGCTGGGTCGGAACGGAATGTGTGGTCATGTTCATCGGGAGGGCTTGGATGGAACAGGCGATGGAAACGAGGCCTGGCGTACCGCACAACAGAGGAAACGGCCTTGTGTTCGACCGGCCATGTTCGAAACAGGATCCTGTTGATCGGGAGGGGCCTGGCGTACCGCAAAACAAAGGAAACGAACGTCCTACGGTCGAAACGGGGGTCCTGTTGATCGGGAGGGGTGTGGCGTACCGCAAAACGGACGAAACAGACCTCCTACGGTCGAAACGGGGGTCCTGTTGATCGGGAGGGGTGTGGCGTACCGCAAAACGGA
>NC_057807.1:333783764-333784919 GCF_018294505.1 Triticum aestivum | reverse complement strand
CTGGGCAAAAAAAACGACTTGCCCCCCTGACTGCTGGGACCCACCAGCTACATCTTCCCACGCAAGGAAGTGCCTGACAGTCGGGACCCACCTGGTCGAAGCGTGTGTAGCATTGTCATTCTAGTCGCGAACGTGTACGTACATATATACTGGTCGATGTAGAGGCGCGCACGTGTCGTAGTAGAGGCGCGTACGTGTCGTAGTAGAGGCGTGCACGTAGCATGTACACGTACGTACAGCGGCCAGGGTGCAAGAAAGAAAATACGGCCACGTACGTACATACGGGCGGGGTCTCGAACGCCTACTCGCGCATATGTACGGCCAGGGCTCGTGTACATGGCTGGGTCGGAACGAAGAAACAGCATCGTCGTCGTGTTCATGGGGAGGCAACGGAATGCGTCGTGTTCATGGGGAGGCAACGGAATGCGTCGTGTTCATCGGGAGGCAACGGAACGCGTGGGAGCCAACCGGCTGGGTCGGAACGGAATGTGTCGTCGTGTTCATCGGGAGGGCTTGGACGGAATAGGCGATGGAAACGAGGCCTGGCATACCGCACAACGGAGGAAACGGACCTCCTACGTTCGGAACAGGGTCCTGTTGATCGGGAAGGGTGTGGCGTACCGCAAAACGGAGGAAACGGACCTCCTACGGTCGAAACAGGGGTCCTGTTGATCAGGAGGGGTGTGGCGTACCGCAAAACGGACGAAACGGACCTCCTACGGTCGAAAGGGGGGTCCTGTTGATCGGGAGGGGTGTGGCGTACCGCAAAACGGACGAAACGAACCTCCTACGGTCGAAACGGGGGTCCTGTTCATCGGGAGGGGTGTGGCGTACCGCAAAACGGGACTCCACGGGATACTGTTCATCTCCACCGTCGACCTCCTCCAGCCTCCACATGCTACCGTCGACCTCCTCCAGCCTCCACATGCTACCGTCGACCTCCTCCAGCCTCCACGGGCTCCTGTTCATCCAGCCTCCACCGCACGCTACTCCACCGGCTACTGTTCAACCACCCCTCCACCGACTACTGTTCATCCAGCCCTCCACACCACAGGGTCCTGTTCAACCACCCCTCCACCGTCTACTGTTCATCCAGCCCTCCACCACACCACGGGGTCCTGTTCATCCAGAGGCAACGCCACCGCTCACTGTTCA
>NC_057807.1:333717398-333783754 GCF_018294505.1 Triticum aestivum | reverse complement strand
AGGAAACGGACCTCCTACGGTCGAAACAGGGGTCCTGTTGATCAGGAGGGGTGTGGCGTACCGCAAAACGGACGAAACGGACCTCCTACGGTCAAAACGGGGGTCGTGTTGATCGTGAGGGGTGTGGCGTACCGCAAAACGGACGAAACGGACCTCCTACGGTCGAAACGGGTGTCGTGGAAATATCACGTCAGATGTCCTAGCGGAAGGACTTAGTCGTGGAGCCATCGCAACGAGATTAGCCTGAAGGGGTTAAACCGGACAAGGGACACGAGAGTTTATACTAGTTCAGCCCCTTCGATGAAGGTAAAAGCCTACGTCTAGTTGTGATGGAATTATTGGGGTCTCGATGACCAGGGAGCAAATACGCTTTGCCTGAGTCTCGAGTTGTTGTCTGTTGTCCCTGAACCGCCACCGGGTCATCCCTTTATATACACAGGTTGACGCCCGGTCGGTTTATAAAGTCTCGAGGCCAACTCATACAAGTGTTCGGTTCGGTCTCTCCCTTTCCTTTTCTTACAACACAAGTTATACAACTATGACAGTTTACCACTATGGTCCCTAATACGCCTCCGGGCTATGGGCCTCTAAACTTTATCAGTAAAGCGCCATCTTCTTGTCTTCATGGGCTTAGCAGAGCTGAGCATGAACCGGCCCCTCCTGGGCGGTTTACACTCAGTGGTTATATCCTCAACATTAGGCCCTAGATTGATTTGAACCTGTTCATGTCAATCTTCAACACTTAGGAAAATTCCATGAACATCTTCTAATGATTCTCCGTAAATCGCCATGTTGTCTTTTCCCTGTAAACTTTGGTGAACTGCCGTGACGTCATCTTCTGTCACTACAGTAAATCGTCATGATGTCATCTCTGTATAAAAAGATTCCTTTCATTAATTGCTTCCGAAGATCGAGGCGACAACTGCGTCCTCTTTTGCCGCTTCAGGCCCCTCGATTTTCGCGCCTGCCATTTCATCCTCTTGGCTTTATAAATAGGGCCGGGGGGTCTTTCCATTCCCCCCCCCCTTGCCTCTCGTCTTCCTCCTCACGACCCGAAGAACTCCAGCGCCACCGCCGCCGCCGTCGGTCCTCGAATCTGCACCGACTTAGGCTGCTACATCACCCTGTTCGTACCAGAGCTCCTACGATACTCCTCCGCTGCTGCGCAGCCCTGGTAAGTTTTCTTCCCGTAACCCTAGATCTCCATTAGGGCTTCGAGTTCATCTGTGTTCATCGATATTCATCAGTGCTTCTCCACCTTTCCCTTAGCCTCTTTACTGAATCTAGCTATGCCTGATTGTTTCTTTTGCGGCTAGATCCGTAACTTTAGTCTGTCGCACCATAGCACCTTGTTGTTCCTAGAAAAAACTGCATCTGGACCTTCTCTGTTCCTCTTAGCGCCATTGTAGGTCTTCAGATAAATTTTCTTTATTGAACCACGGTAGATCCAAAATTATACTGCCACATTGTGAAATCTGTTTCTGTAAACACTTAGTAGATTTTAGCTCTGCCTCTTCTGTTTAAGGGAGGTTTAACCTTTAGTAGTTAGTAATCCGCCGGATACCATTAGCCCTCACTTAAACCGCCATTCTGACTTGCATAGCAATATCCGGTTCAACTTTCAAATTTGTCCTGATTAAATTTCCAGGTTTAACACCGGTTTAGAGCACCTGGACCTTGAATCTTAAACCGGCCTTCGCATTTCTTTTACAGTTTATCCTTCAAAATGACTAAGCAATTCTCAGCTTGCAACTGGGCTCCTTCCCAGATCACAGAGACTCAAATCAATGGTTACATTGTAACTGGCGCTTTAGCCGCAAAGAATGTCCTCCATTGGCGAGTTCCTGGCCCTGAGTGCCCTCTTGAGCCTCAAGATGGCGAAGTAATTGTGTTTATGCAGCACTTAGACCGGGGACTCAGTCCCCCCAGATCAAAATTCTTCCGGGATGTCCTTGCTAGCTTTCCGCTCCATCCTCAGGACATTGGTCCAAATTCTGTATCCAATATATGCAACTTCCAAGTGTTCTGCGAAGTTTACCTTCAAGAGGAACCAACTGTTGAACTCTTCTGGGATTTCTTCCACTTAAACCGCCGAACTGAGTTCTCTGACGGCCCCAATACTGAACTTGGTGGTGTGTTGATTCAGAAGAGAAAAGAAGTTGACTTCCCTCATGCAAAACATCACAGCCATCCCAAAGACTGGAACCTAACATGGTTCTATTGTCAAAACACTGCTCCTGCTGGAGAAAATCCTTTGCTGGGTTACCGTGCTCACCGGCTCAGCAATGGCCATCCACTGCCTCAACGGCTCACCGCCAAGGAACGACGGTCTTATGCACCTCAACTCGCCAAGCTCCAGGCTCTCCTAGCCAATGGTTTGACTGGTGTTGACCTCGATTGCTGCTGGGTTGCGTGGCATGTCCTTCCTTGATCCGCCTCTGCTTTAACATTGTTCTAATAAACCTTTGTTTCAATTTTATAGGCCAATAGCTCCTTCTGGAAAAGGAAAGCTTCAGACAAACCGGTAAGGGCTCCTCGTGCCAAAAGCAAAGTCATAAAGAAACCGACCAAAAAGAAAACCGGCGAGTCTGCTGATCCGCCCGAAGGTATCGAGGAATCGGATCAAGAGGTAGAACTTGACTCCCTTGGCTCCTTTTTCATACACCTTATTAACAATGACTTATTACCAGGATGATGCGGAAGCCAGTCGCGCTGATCATGTTGAGGTAATCTCCCTTTCCTCCGGTTCAGATCTCGTGCCGGTTCAAAAATTTTGTCGTGCAGTTCGGAAAGTAAAACGCTCTCACCCTCTTGCTCATTTCGATCCACAATTTTCTTTGAAGACACATCAACATGAAGGTCGTCGCACAACCTGGCACAGTGGCCAACAAGTCACTTCCTCCGGTTTACCAGACACTCCACCTCGGAAACATCGTCCAGAGGTCTCTTCCTCTTTTAATTAACCTTATCCCTTGGCGGGTTGCTTCCGATACCCACTTAATCCGTCTGATTCAAATTATCAGGTAACTTCTAACTCTTCATCCAGCGATTCATCAACCACGCAATTGCCTCCCCTCAAGACCGTCACTGGGTAGGCATACCTCCCTTTAGCTTTTTCCATCATGCATCGGTTTACCATACTAATATTTTTTTAATGTTTGTAGTGCCAAGGCCCGACTGAGCAAGAAAGCCAAAACCAGTGGCCCCACTGATGAGGTTGAACCGGAGAAGACCTCAGAAGATGCTGGTAGACACACTGAGGTTGTCATGGATGACTCTGCCCCACAAGATCCATCCACTGATGCTAGAACCAGATACTTAATAAAAGACACCCTTCCAAGTGCCAGATACAACCCGGTGATCGCTCTCTCACAGGTCGACGAGGAGAGGATCGTCGGGTAGGGTTATGCTATGTGATGCTACTTGGAGGACTTCAATCTCCTCTCTTCTACGTGCTGCAAGACGGAGGCTACCAGAAGCGTAGTCTTCGATAGGACTAGCTATCCCCTGCTACGTCTTGAGCTTGCGTTAGTTTTCCTTGAAGAGGAAAGGGTGATGCAGCAATAGTAGCGTAAGTATTCCCCTCAGTTTTTGAGAACCAAGGTATCAATCCAGTAGGAGGCTCCTCAAAAGTCCCACGCACCTACACAAACAAACAAAGAACCCGCAACCAACGCAATAAAGGGGTTGTCAATCCCTTCACGGCCACTTGCGAAAGTGAGATCTGATAGAGATAGTATGATAAGATAAATATATTTTTGGTATTTTATAATATAGATGCGAAAAGTAAAGATGCAAATAAAAGTAGATTGAAAGCTTATATGATAAAAGATAGACCCGAGGGCCATAGGTTACATTAGTGGCTTCTCTCAAGATAGCATAAGTATTACGGTGGGTGAACAAATTACTGTCGAGCAGATAGAAAAGCGAATAATTATTAGATTATCTAGGCATGATCATGTATATAGGCATCACGTCCGTGATAAGTAGACCGACTCTTGCCTGCATCTACTACTATTACTCCACACATCGAATACTATCCAGCATGCATCTAGAGTATTAAGTTCATAAGAACAGAGTAACGCATTAAGAAAGATGACATGATGTAGAGGGATAAACTCATGCAATATGATATAAACCCCATGTTTTTATCCTCGATGACAACAATACAATACGTTCCTTGCAACCCCTGCTATCATTGGGTAAGGACACCGCAAGATTGAACCCCAAGCTAAGCACTTCTCCCATGGAAAGAAAGATCAATCTAGTAGGCCAAACCAAACTGATAATTCGAAGAGACTTGCAAAGATAACTCAATCACACATAAAAGAATTCAGAGGAGATTCAAATATTTCTCATAGATAAACTTGATCATAAACCCACACTTCATCGGATCTCGACAAACACACCGCAAAAAGAGTTTACATCGAATAGATCTCCACAAGAGAGGGGGAGAACATTGTATTGAGATCCAAAAAGAGAGAAGAAGCCATCTAGCTAATAACTATGGACCCGAAGGTCTGTGGTAAACTACTCACAACTTATCGGAAGGGCTATGGTGTTGATGTAGAAGCCCTCCGTGGTCGATTCCCCCTCCGACGGAGCGCCGGCGAAGGCTCCAAGATGGGATCTCGCGGATACGGAAGGTTACGACGGTGGAAATTGTTTTTCGTTGGCTCCCTAGATGTTTTCTGGGTACGTGGGTATATATAGGAGGAAGAAGTTCGTCGGTGGCCGCTCGTGGGGCCCAGGAGACAGGGGCGCGCCCCGGAGGGGTGGGTGCGCCCTCCTATCTCTTGGCCGCCTCGATTGCTTCTTGACTTGCACTCCAAGTCCTCTGGATCACGGTCGTTCCAAAAATCATGCTCCCGAAGGTTTCATTCCGTTTGGACTCCGTTTGATATTCCTTTTCTTCGAAATACTGAAATAGGCAAAAAAGACAGTAATACGGGTTGGGCCTCCGGTTAGTAGGTTAGTCCCAAATATGATATAGATGTGTAAAATAAAGCCCATAAACATCCAAAAGGGGTAATATAATAGCATGGAACAATCAAAAATTATAGATACGTTGGAGACGTATCAAGCATCCCCAAGCTTAATTCCTGCTTGTCCTCGAGTAGGTAAATGATAAAAACAGAATTTTTGATGTGAAATGCTACCTAGCATAATTCTCAATGTAATTTTCTTTCTTGTGGCATGATTGTTCAGATCCAAATGATTCAAGATAAAAGCTTATAAAACATAAAAATAATAATGCTTCTAAGCATACTAACAAATAATCATAGCCAAAGAAAGGTTATCCCTACAAAATCATATAGTTAGGCCATGCTTCATTTTCATTACACAACATACTCCCATCATGAACAACCCCGATGATGAGCCGAGCAATTGGTTCATACTTTTTAACGCGCTTCAGCTTTTTCAACTCTTACGCAATACATGAGCGCAAGCCATGGACATAGCACTATGGTGGTATTTGGTGGTGGTTGGGAGGACAAAAAGGGACAAGATAGTCTCACATCAACTAGGCGTATTAACGGGCTATGGAGATGCCCATCAATAGATATCAATGTGAGTGAGTAGGGATTGCCATGCAACGGATGCACTAGAGCTATAAATATATGAAAGCTCAACAAAAGAAACTAAGTGGGTGTGCATCCAACTCGCTTGCTCACGAAGACCTAGGGCATTTTGAGGAAGCCCATCATTGGAATATACAAGCCAAGTTCTATAATGAAAAATTCCCACTTAGTATATGAAAGTGACAACATAGGAGACTCTCTATCATGAAGATCATGGTGCTAGTTTGAAGCACAAGTGTGGAAAAAGAGATAGTAGCATTGTCCCTTCTCTCTTTTTCTCTCATTTATTTTTTTCTCCTTTTTTTCTTTTTTCTCTCTTTTTTTATTTTTTTATTTTTAAAGTCCGCAGTCTCATCCCAACTTGTGGGGGAATCATAGTCTTCATCATCCTTTCCTCACTGAGACCATTGTTGAGGAAATCGTTAACTGGTAGCTGCTCGGTTGGCTGGTGAGTAGGGGATTAATCGGCTAATCCGCAAGTTAATCGGCCATTTAATCAACTAATCAGACGATTTATCGATTTATAGGCTACTCGGTGACCCTACGAGTAGGGATTAATCGGCAAGTTAACTGGTTAATCGGATGAATGCTTGAACATGGACTGAGACAATGCTCTAATAATGAAGATCATCACACTTTTATTGATATACAACTCAAGAATTATAACTCAAAGCTAGAACAAGATATGACTCTATATGAATGCCTCCGGTGGTGTACCGGGATATGCAATGAATCAAGAGTGACATGTATGAAAATTATGAAGGTGGCCTTGCCACAAATACGATGTCAACTACATGATCATGCAAAGAGCAATATGACAATGATGAGGCGTGTCATAATAAACAGAACGGTGGAAAGTTGCATGGCAATATATCTCGGAATGGCTATGGAAATGCCATAATAGGTAGGTATGGTGGCTGTTTTGAGGAAGGTAATAATGGGTGCATGATACCGGCAAAAGTTGCGCGGCACAATAGAGGCTAGCAAAGTGGAAGGGTGAGTGTGCGTATATCCATGGACTCACATTTGTCATAAAGAACTCATATACTTATTGCAAAAGTCTACTTAGCCCTCTAAGCAAAGTACTACTACGCATGCCCCTAGAGGGATAGATTGGTAGGAAAGGACCATCGCTCGTCCCCGACTACCACTCATAAGGAAGACAATCAAAAGAGCACCCCATGCAACAAATTTGTCACACAACATTTACCATATGTGCATGCTATAGGACTTGCCAACTTCAACACAAGTATTTCTCAATTTCATAATTACCCACTAGCCTGACTCTAACATTACTACCTCTATATCTCAAAACAATTATCAAGCATCAAATTGATCCTAGTGTTTTATGCACTTTCTATGATAGTTTTTATTATACCCAACTTGGATGCTCACCATTCTAGGACCAATTTATAACCATAGCAAATACCATGCTATTCTAAAAGGCTCTCAAAATAATATAAGTGAAGCAAGAGAGACTAGCAATTTCTTCAAAATTAGGCCACCGCCGTGCTCTAAAAGATATAAGTGAAGTACTAGAGCAAAAACTATCAAGCTCAAAAGATATAAGTGAAGCACATAGAGTATTCTAATAAATTTTAATCAAGTGGGCTTCTCCCAAAAGGTGTGTACAACAAGGATGATTGTGGTAAACTAAAAAGCAAAGACTAATATCATACACGATGCTCCAAGCAAAACACATATCATGTGGCGAATAAAAATATAGCTCTAAGTAAAGTAACCGACGAACGAAGACGAAAGAGGGGATGCCTTCCGGGGGCATCCCCAAGCTTAGGCTTTTGGCTACTCTTGAATATCTTGGGGTGCCATGGGCATCCCCAAGCTTAGGCTCTTGTCACCCTTTGTTTCATAGTCCATCAAATCTTTACCCAAAACTTGAGAACTTCACAACACAAAACTCAACAGGAAATCTTATAAGCTCCGTTAGTGAAAGAAAACAAAACAACCACATAAGGTACTGTAATGAACTCATTCTTTATTTATTTTGGTGTTAAACCTACTGTATTCCAAGTTCTCTATGGTTCATACCACTTAATACTACCCATAGATGCATTAAAATAAGCAAACAACACATGAAAAACAGAATCTATCAAAAACAGAACAGTCTGTAGCAATCTGTAACTAACGCAAACTTCTGGAACTCTAAAAAATCTTACCAAAATAGTAAGTCCTGGGAAATTTGTCTATTGATCATCAACAAAAAGAATCAACGCAAAAGCACGTTTCTGTGATTTAACAAAACTAATTTCATGCGCGCAAAGTTTCTGTTTTTTAGCAGAATCAAGTTAACTATCACCATAGGTTATCCTATAGGTTCTACTTGGCACAAACACTAATTAAAACATAAAACACATCTAAACAGAAGGTAGATGCAAAATTTATTACTAAACAGAAACAAAAACAAAAAACACAAATAAAATTGGGTTGCCTCCCAACTAGCGCTATCGTTTAACGCCCCTAGCTAGGGATAAAAACGAAGATAGATCTAAGTAGTGCGATCTTTGGCACTCAATTCATAAGTAGCTCGCACGATAGATTCATAAGGTAATTTAACTTTCTTCCTTGTAAAGTGCTCCATGCCTTTCCTTAATGGAAATTGCAATCTAATATTCCCTTCATTCATATCAATAATCGTGCCAATCGTTCTAAGGAAAGGTCTGCCAAGAATAATAGGGCAAGAAGGATTGCAATCTATATCAAGAACAATAAAATCTACGGGCACCAAATTTCTATTTGCAACAATGAGAACATCATTGATCCTTCCCATTGGCTTTTTAATGGTGGAATCCGCAAGGTGCAAATTTAAAGAGCAATCATCAAGATCATGGAAACCTAGAATATCACATAAAGTTTTCGGAATTGTGGAAACACTAGCACCCAAATCACACAAAGCATAACACTCATGATCTTTAATTCTAATCTTTATAGTAGGTTCCCACTCATCATTAAGTTTTCTAGGTATAGAAACTTCCAAATTAAGTTTTTCATCATAAGATTGCATCAAGGCATCAACGATATGTTTGGTAAAAGCTTTATTTTGACTATAAGCATGAGGAGAATTAACAACGGATTGCAACAAGGAAATACAACCTTCTAAAGAACAATTATCATAATCAAACTCCTTAAAATCTAAGATTGTGGGTTCGATGCTATTTAAAGTCATGACCTCTCCAATCCCACTTTTACCAAATTTAGCATCAAGATCTAAAAACTCCGAATTATTGGGACGCCCTCTAACTAACGTTCACTCATCTCTAGTCCCATTATTATCAAGATTCATATTGCAAAACAAGGATCTAATAGGAGACACATCAATAACTTTAAGATCTTCATCATTATTTTCATCTAACTTTTCTGGTTTGGCAGCCATCTTATTGACTAAGGTAGCTTGCTTATCAGAAATTTGGGCTGTAGCATTCTCAAGCCGGGTAATTTGATAGTTCACACCATAAAATTCTTTAGACATATCATCAAGCTCTTTGTTCATAAAACCCAAAAAACATTTTTGTTCCTTAAGCTCTTTTCTGAAGAAATTATTGTGCTCAAATTCCAAAGTCATAAAACTTCTAATGTTTGATTCAATCTCTCCCAACCTTCTAAGAGGGAGGTCGGTACTCTTAGGCAAAGCCATAAGGACAAACAGGCACACAAGCAAACAGAAAAAGGCAAGCGAAAGAGAGAGAGAGAGAGAGAGAGAGAGAGAGAGAGAGATTGGGAAAGAGAGGGCAAATAAAACGGCAAGGGTGAAGTGGGGGAGAGGAAAACGAGAGGCAAATGGCAAACAATGTAAATGCGAGAGGGAGATGAGTTTGTGATGGGTACTTGGTATGTCTTGACTTGAGCGAAGACCTCCCCGGCAACGGCGCCAGAAATCCTTCTTGCTATGTCTTGAGCTTGCGTTGGTTTTCCTTGAAGAGGAAAGGGTGATGCAGCAATAGTAGCGTAAGTATTTCCCTCAGTTTTTGAGAACCAAGGTATCAATCCAGTAGGAGGCTCCTCAAAAGTCCCACGCACCTACACAAATAAACAAAGAACTCGCAACAAACGCAATAAAGGGGTTGTCAATCCCTTCACGGCCACTTGCGAAAGAGAGATCTGATAGAGATAGTATGATAAGATAAATATATTTTTGGTATTTTATAATATAGATGCGAAAAGTAAAGATGCAAATAAAAGTAGATTGAAAGCTTATATGATAAAAGATAGACCCGGGGGCCATAGGTTTCACTAGTGGCTTCTCTCAAGATAGCATAAGTATTATAGTGGGCGAACAAATTACTGTCGAGCAATTGATAGAAAAGCGAATAATTATGAGATTATCTAGGCATGATCATGTATATAGGTATCATGTCTGTGACAAGTAGACCGACTCCTGCCTACATCTACTTCTATTACTCCACACATTGACCGCTATACAGCATGCATCTAGAGTATTAAGTTCATAAGAACAGAGTAACGCATTAAGAAAGATGACATTATGTAGAGGGATAAACTCATGCAATATGATATAAACCCCATCTTTTTATCCTCGATGGCAACAAGACAATACGTGCCTTGCAACCCCTGTTGTCACTGGGTAAGGACACCGCAAGATTGAACCCAAAGCTAAGCACTTCTCCCATGGCAAGAAAGATCAATCTAGTAGGCCAAACCAAACTGATAATTCGAAGAGACTTGCAAAGATAACTCAATCATACATAAAAGAATCCAGAGGAGATTCAAATATTTCTCATAGATAAACTTGATCATAAACCCACAATTCATCGGATCTCGACAAACACACCACAAAAAGAGTTTACATCGAATAGATCTCCACAAGAGAGGGGGGAGAACATTGTATTGAGATCCAAAAAGAGAGAAAAAACCATCTAGCTAATTACTATGGACCTGAAGGTCTGTGGTAAACTACTCACAACTCATCGGAAGGGCTATGGTGCTGATGTAGAAGCCCTCCATGGTCGATTCCCCTTCCGGTGGAGCGCCGGCGAAGGCTCCAAGATGGGATATCGCGGATACAGAAGGTTACGGCGGTGGAAATTGTTTTTCATTGGCTCCCTGGATGTTTTTGGGGTACGTGGGTATATATAGGAGGAAGAAGTACGTTAGTGGCCGCCCGTGGGGCCCAGGAGACAGGGGCACACCCAGGAGGGGTGGGCGCGCCCTCCTATCTCCTGGCGGCCTCGATTGCTTCTTGACTTGCACTCCAAGTCCTCTGGATCACATTCGTTCCAAAAATCACGCTCCCGAAGGTTTCATTCCGTTTGGACTCCGTTTGATATTCCTTTTCTTCAAAATACCAAAATAGGCAAAAAAACAGCAATACGGGTTGGGCCTCCGGTTAGTAGGTTAGTCCCAAAAATGATATAAATGTGTAAAATAAAGCCCATAAACATCCAAAGGGGTAATATAATAGCATGGAACAATCAAAAATTATAGATACATTGGAGACGTATCATCCCCCTCTTATTATGGCATTCTGCAGTTCAGTCCACCGATATTGCCCCTTTACACAGATACCCATGCATATGTAGTGTAGATCCTTGCTTGCGAGTACTTTGGATGAGTACTCACGGTTTCTTTGCTCCCTCTTTCCATTTCTTCCTGGTTGTCGCAACCAGATGTTGGAGCCCAGGAGCCAGATGCCACCGTCAACGATGACTCCTTCTACACCGGAGGTGCCTACTACTATGTGCAGGCCGCTGACGACGACCAGGAGTAGTTTAGGAGGATCCCAGGCAGGAGGCTTGCGCCTCTTTCGATCTATATCCCAGTTTGTGCTAGCCATCTTATGGCAACTCGTTTAACTTATGTCTGTACTCAGATATTGTTGCTTCCGCTGACTCGTCTATGATCGAGCACTTGTATTCGAGCCCTCGAGGCCCTTGGCTTGTATTATGATGCTTGTATGACTTATTTTATTTTTAGAGTTGTGTTGTGATATCATCCTGTGAGTCTTTGATCTTGATCGTACACGTTTGCGTGTATGATTAGTGTACGATTGTATCGGGGGCGTCAGAGTGGTTGAACCTATATTTGTAATAAACATGGTTGGATATGAAATAAGTGATTGCCTACTTTCAAATTCAAAACATGTGACTTTTAAATTAGGGATTAATTATGGATTAAATAGGGATTACACTGCACATGGTTTGTGAAAGCAAAACGTCTGCGGTATACGTGGAGATCAGAAACGTTTCTAGGATCCACTACGTGTGTGATCAATCTCCACTGCACACACGACTTTCTCTTGAAAACTTTTTGCGTTAGGCCACCTTGCGCAAATGTTTATCACATAAAAATTTTGTGTGATGGACAGCCTTTGCCACACAGTTTCTTCTATGCATCGTGTGTGATGTATTCAATAACACAAACGATAAAATTATTAATATCATGTGCAATGGCAATGCTATCACAAACGATTTAACGAGAAAAAATTGTGTGTGATGTACCTATAAACGGAAACGTTTTCCTTGGAGCGACTGTGTGGGATGTACATACAAATAGAAACATTTAGCGGGGACTGACTGTGTGGGATGTACTTGCGACCGGAAACCATTTTTCCATATAATTGTAATTTTTTAGCTCTACTGTACGTATTCCCGTATTTGAGCGCTCGCCGGTCGCACATGACCTCATTTTGCCGAACGTGTGTGCCAGGAGGGCATATCCCCGACAGTTTCTGGGTCGTGTGGGAAGGACCCCCCTATCGCCCACACTCACTTGGAGACGGTTCCAAATGCCGTCGTGGAAAGGGGTTAAAAACCGTTTGTTTAGGACCGGCGTGCACCAGTGAAGGGCTCACAGATCCGCCAGCGCCGTCATCCGACCTTGGCCTCTGAGTGTGCTCGCGCCATGGCCTGCTCGAGACGCCGCCCTTCCCCCCTGCTCCAACCCTAACCCTAGCATTGCTGCTGCTAGTCAAGGTGCTCTTGGCCCCTCCCCTCCCCTCATGCTGCTGCTGTTTTTGGCCCTTCCCCTCCCCTCATGTTGCTGCTGGTTTTGGTACACAGGTGCATGCACGCGTCCAGCAGCGACCCCTAGCCTCGGACGGCAGCAGTGGCCATCACCAATGATGGCAGCGACAGGGGTGTGATTTGGTTCTGCTGGTCAACCCCTTTTCTCCTCCTCCTTTCCACTCCTCTTCATTTCCAGGGTTAGGTGCACTGTTGTATGGAGATATGAATGGTGCGCGGGCTGGCTAATAATGGCCTTTTTTCTTGTCTTGATTCTAGTAAAGGCAGGAGTAATATTCTCTTTGCTTGTTTTGTGGAGTGTACCTCTACGCCCTTTGTTTCTTTGTGCATGGAATGCTGGTGGTCTTGTTCCTTTGTGCATGAAAGGCTGGCTTGTTTGGAATTAGTGGTATAGCTAGGTTCCAAGTAAGAGAGGTGTTTGTTTGTATGTTGGATATAAAAATATAAACATGATCTTCATCCGCTCCTTTGTTTTTACATGGATCACATGGTCATGTTATGCGGGAGGACAAAGAGATTGCAGATCAAGACCTTGCAAGGCTAATTGATTAGCGATTCTTTATCTTTGAGGTTCACCACGACCACATTGCAGGTATACTTCTATCTCTTTTAAGAAGGTGTATCTTTATGATTGTTGTTTTGTGAATCTGCTACTGCCCATTTCTAATATATTGCTAGACCTTCTATGATAAAGTTGAGTACATTTATTGCATCTCAACATTTCACCCTTTCTGTTTTACCAAGATATACCAAGGAAATGATCTTATCTTCCAACAGGTTGTTTTCATTGTTTTTCTTAAATTAGCAAGATGGTTTCTTTGACCATCCATAAATTTGGCCTTTCATTATAATAGTTGGTGTTGATTTTCTATCATCTTCTTTTCTGGATATTGTTCATCTTTTGTTTGTCATTACCTTGTTTTATCTCCAGTAATTCAATCTTTTATTGATTTCACATTGTTTTGCTGCTCTAGGTTCGTAACCTGATCAGTATGCTTATATTTGGGTGTTTAGGTACCCAATTTATCCACCTTATTTATTCTACTTATTAGCTTTTATGCGTGTATGGATCCCCTAAAAAGCAGTTCTCTTTGGTGCAGCATGTTCTTCCATTTGCTTGATTGATTGGTGAGCCCTGCTCCATTTATTTATGGGAGGAGGCGTTTGATAGATAGGGATTCACTAGAAGAAACTGCTATATAGGGATGACCCTTGCATGTGCATGAAAGAAAATTTTGATGTAGGTCTCAGGCTTTCTTGGGTTTACTAAGTGGAAGAGCTAGATTAGCCACCCTATTCTTTTTGGTGTTTGAACATGAATCCTACATCTTCCATATGATTTTTAGGCATCATGTTTGTTAACATCAAAGTTATGCCAGGAGTTTAGTTATTGCATCAGCTAGCTGATTTACCCCTTAATTTCCTTTACTTTGGTTTGGTATTGTGCATATATTAATGTTTAGTGCCACTTGGGTTCAGAACAAGGAGCTGGTACACCATACAAAAAAAGACGTATATAGATATGCAGATTCGGATGCTATAATTTTTATATCTGCAAAGCACAAAGACAGTTCTAGATAGAAGTGTATTGATGGTTCAGAACAAGGAGCGGGTCTGCATGTTGTTTTAGGTTTTGAATATTTGGTTTTCTTCTGTTTTGGATGAAATTATGATTCTATATGCGAACACTTTTTTCTTCTCTTAGCTTGAATTCCGAGAGTAATAGAACTTGCATGACGTGATCAAAGTTCTTTACTTACAATATATATATAATGTTTGGTTGGTCTATTCACTGTTATCCTATCTTTGCAGCTTTGGAATATACAATAAGCTCAATGGCTAGCAATTCTGGATTCTAGGCTGTCCAGTCACCCAGAAACTTTGAGGTGGGATTTATCCTAATTTCCTTTTAGAGGTATGTATAATTTGGAGCATAGATGCAATGGTTAAGCTTTTTCTTCTCAGACAAAAAAATGCATCAGTAAACTATATATGCTAATAAATATTCAAAATCACCAATCATGGTTAAATTTCATTGCATACTAGATTTTTTGATTTTCTCTAGGTGAGTTTGCTTGAAATAAAAAATTGTACCTCATACCTTAAGACTGACCTTATTGTAGAGATACCATGTGAATGCTGGGCTGTAGAGATATTGGATCTGACATTACTTTCAAATGTTTGCTTCACAATGAGTGCTCTTAGACCATTCTAGGCTACTTGACATGTTCACACGAATATACAAAATAACTTCGACCAACCAATTTAGCATTATAAGAACTTCAGAGATGTGTTTGGTATTTGATTACCTAATGTGTTCATATGACTCAAGAAGCCTGATGTGGTTGGCAAAGCTAGCTTTTGTAGTGGTTTTGTTTGCCCATCTTTTGGAAGGCCAAAGATAGTTTTTTTGTTAATTGATTTATTGATTCGGTTTCATGTTCGGTGACTAGGGTGGTCGATCCGCTGCTGATCCCGACGCGCACAACCACTCACATGTTTGTCTCTGGGCCCCTCCATTGAACGGCGCCGCCGGGGAGGACGGGAGCGGCTCGCCCAATGGCCACTGCAATGCTCTTCTGCCCGCTACTCGCCTTGTCGCTCGGGCGCAGAATAGAGCTGACAAGACATCTGTTTGTACCGCAGTTCAATGAGGAAGCGCGGTCACTTTTTGTAAAGAAATACAAGACTCTCTTTCACCCAGGAGAGGTAAAATTTTGTCCTCTAAACTTCCTAAGTAGCAAATGTAGACTCCCTCTGTTCGGAAATAAGTGACGCTGCTTTAGTTCATCGCTTATTTCCAAATGGAGGTAATAGTATCGAAGTTATCTTCTTTACATGTTCCTTACTCTGTTTCTTTTTAATTTTCCGTATCTTGATTATTCTCTTTCTCTTAATTTACACTAGGTACTTCATTAAACTTATTGTTATCTTATCTTTGTCTTTCTATTCTCTTAGATGGTTTTTGCATTATTGTGTTTTACCTTGCATGCCTAGCAATTTACTTTTCACGCCACTTGATTTATGAGATGAAGTTAGTAGTTGATGCATTCTGACTTCTTTGATTGTTTATTGTGTATCTAGGTTAACCGAATCAAGGAGATGACGCTGTCCCCATGGACAAAGTCAGTTGCTCCGATATGGATGAGCAGTAGGTGCTGTTGCCGCTGCAGGTGGACTCTTCCCAACAACACTGTTGTGATGTACTGACGCCTCCCGTTCCACATGTTCAGTACTTGCACCTCAACGTCACTTCTGTGAGTTGTGGCCTAGGTTAGTTCGATCCCTAATCTCTGTTCCAATTTATTCCGGTGTCATTATTCTCAAGATGCTTTTAATAATAACTAAAATTAGTACCTCATAAATTCAGTTCACTGTGCTGATTACAAATACGAGTAAAAGTTTCTCTTCTTGATATGGGGTTACTAATTTCTATACGTAGTTGAAGAAAAGAACATATGTTTATTTTTTGGACTGATATTCATGTGTCTTAGGGGTTGGATAGCTGATATGGTTGGTTAGGAAGAACAGGAATGGTCAGCTGGCATTAATTTAGTTGTTGGCTTAAATCTTCAGTGAGCTATAGCTATGTTGTTCATGTTTAGTTGCTATCATAGGAGCTCATGTGATGCTCTGGTTTACATGTGGATGCCCTGGTCCTATAGCTATGCTCCTGTATTTGCTAGATTGATCAGTGGCGTTCGTGCTAGGGCGATGATGATTAATCATGGCTGAAATAAGTGTGCCTTTGAGCAATCATGGCACCTGTGCGTATCAGGTTGGATCCTCCCTCTTGTCTCTAGAATCCTTTTTGATCATGTGATACTTGTTGTTGTCCTTGGATGGTCATTCTTGTTGAGTGATTACCAGGGCAGCTCCACTGTATAAATAGATTGATCTGGTGATAAGAGATGACGGGGGCAGGTTATATGATCGAGGAAAGGCGAATCTGAGCCCACTATGCAATGAACCCTGAACCCTTTCTATTTGTATTTAAAGGTGTTGCTTATCCAAAAACAAGAACCGAAGCAGACCATAGGCGCTCCCAGAGCTCAGGCCCTCTCAGCCGTCCGATCTATTTCTTGATGCGATTCAAGCCATCGGATCTCGGGTTTGGCTCACGTGAGACATCGCATATTTACCAGATCGTTGTGAGCCGTTAGATAAAATTCCAATTGAAACAAAATGTAAATACCATGCCCCCATCAGGGCATCTGTGTCATTTCGTGTACCGGCTATAAAATGACCGCGGCTTCCTGTGATGAAAACCTAGCTAGCGGCCGCCTCCTCTCTCACTCCTCCTGCAGCCGCCTCCCTCCCTCCCTCCCACACAGGTGGCTCCCACCAACCACGGCAACAGCGGCAGCGGCCACGGAGGAGGGCGGCAGACCAGCGGCGCTGGCGATGGCGTCGTGGCAGCTATGCAATGAATCCTGAACCATTTTTATTTGTATTTAAAGGTGTTGCTTATTTATGCTCAAGTGGTGTTCGTGCTAGGGAGATGATGATTACCTTGGCTGGAATTAGTGTGCCTTTGAGCAATCGATGCACCTGTGGGTATCAAGTTGGATCCTCCCTCTTGTCTCTAGAATCCTTTTTGATCCTGTGATACTTGTTGTTGTCTTTGGATGGTCATTCTTGTTGAGTGATAACCAGGGCAGCTCTACTGTATAAACAGATTGATCTGGTGATAAGAGATGATGGAGGTAGGTTATATGATCGAGGAAAGGTGAATTTGAGCCCACTATGCAATAAAACTGCAGCTACCTCCCCTAATGTGTGTAGTATTGAAGGCAAAAAAGAACTTTTCATGTCTTGCTACTTTAAAATTCAAAAAAGGTTCATTCTTCCTTTGTTGGTTACTTAACCATGATTTTTGTTTTACTTTGGTTCTGGTTGAGATACTAAAGGTTGTTTATATATGAAAAGAACAAACACTTGTAGTTTTGTATGCCTCAACTGTTGCTTAGGATCCAGTGTTGTAGTCCTTTGCCTAATTACAAATAACTCTAATTAATAATAGTGGTTCTTTCCTTGTGATTTGAACTGAGAGAGAGCCGCTGATTCTTGATCTTAAGGTGACCCCATTTTTCTATGCCTCATGCTCATGCTGCTCTATGTTCCCTTTTAAAAATTCTTGCTTGCATTTTGGGTTGGTTTCTGCTCTATGTTCCCTTTTAGCATTTCTTTCTGTTGTTGCTGCACTCCCTTTCGGGTGTTCATTTCATGCCTAGGATCTTGCAAATTGTGCCTGTGCCGAGCTTGCTTTAGAGTACGGGCTGCGGAGACGTCGAGGACCTCAAGGTGAGACATGTTTGATTAAAGACGCGGGACTCCTCTCCCCGTCAATCTCACGCTGCTTCTGCTCACCATCCCTCTCTCTGACCGCTACAGGTCACCGATGTTGTGGAGCTGGACAAGGTTTCCGCGCAGTTCGTCGACCGCATGTTCTTCCTGGAGAAGGTGAGCAATCGTCATCGATCCATCAAGCTAGCTCTTCGTCATGCATGGAGATTGATTGTAGACAGTCCTTTTTCTGCTGGTTACAAATTCCAGGTCTAGAGATGATTTACTCTGCCAGGCGGCAGCACTCGAAGCACACAGGATCCTGAACCTCCACAACAACCCCTACTTTTCTAGGCCCTAATGTAAGATCAATCACGCCTGTTACTTCAAGCTAGAGTGTACTCTGAAGTAATCTGAAGTCTAAAGATTTGATAGCTCTGGAAAAAGGAGGCGGCGGAGCTTTGGGCGCGGGTGCGTCGTCGTGCGGAGGAGGTGTACGAAGATGGGTACTTCGCGAGGACGGTCAAAGGCGTTGGGTGCCTCGTCGCTGCATGGAGGTGGGCCGATAAGCTATAGCGTGCCACCGACGAGGAGCTCCGGTGGGCGCCCAACGAAATGGCAAGATTATTCACGTGTGTCCGCCAGCAAGAGGCAAATCGGTACGTCAAGCGCTGCAAGGTGGAGCAGGCGGAGTACTGCCTCCGCGCTGGGAAGACGCCGCGCACCAGGGAGCTGCTGGCGAGGGGCTGCCAGAATACTGGCCCCAGGAGGGATTATTAGTTCTAGTATTGTCCATTTTCAATTTTATGCATTGTACCTAGTAGTTAAGTATCATCACGTATATGTGATGATATTATATATATATATTCTGTGATGAACTAATGAACAATTAGTATATATATATATTATGAATTCCATTTTCTATCTATTTTTGTATACTAATTTGAATCTAGCTGTTATCATCCACATATACAGAATGGAAAGCGTATATACACACATTGAGACAGAACATATAAGAATGGAAAACAGAGTACACACATTGAAACAGAGGAATAAACAGAGCAATACTATGATTGCTATGAATACATAGCTATCCACGTCAAAACGACTCAACAAAATAAAACGCGTCCATGAGACCATGACCAGCAGCCCTTGCTTAAGGTAGCTCTTGGCTCTGCCTGAACTCGTGCAGGCGTTCGTCCAAGCGGTCAACACGCTCGCGGTACATCTGGAGCGCGATCTCGAGCTCCAAGTTGGCTATTTCATCGGAGATCACTAGCTCAAGGATGCGACGGCCATGTTCCTCTACTGCGCCCAGGTGGACAGCTGGGCCAAGGAGGTGGTCGAGCCTACCGACCAGCGCATTGGCATCGAGCAGGCCGCGGACAAGGCGAATGGCGCGACCCATGCGAACGGCGCGGCGGGCGTCCGGTGCAAGTACGGCGCAGCCGGCCTCTAGTGCAAGTACTGACGAGGAATGGGGTACTGACGTGACGTGTACCCAGCTGCGACACCATGTCGACAGCAGGCAAGCCCCGATGGATCCACTCTTGTTGTGCGGCACGTCGCACCTCTCGCTCTGCGGTGCTCCAAAGGTCTCGCCATGCAGCGAGCCACAGCCTATCGGCGCGGACGCGCCTAGCTTGCTCTATGGCGCGCCATCGATCATGTTGTGCGGCGAGCTGCAGCCTGTCGACGCTGACATGCCTATCTTGATCCGCGGTGCTCAAGCACCATGCGCCAAAGGTCTTCTCAACCCTGGCGATGACGCGCATCACAACATCATCCATCGCGTTGCCGGGGAGCGCCTCGGCCTCGACGGGCCGTGGCGCCTGCTCATTTTCCTCATCGACGAGGTTGATGGCAGAGGCGGTGCTTTGGTGGGTTGGCATGCTTGGAAAAGGTGGAGGTGCTACAGGCTGCACTTGTTGCCTCCGTGCGTTGCACGCCACCTAGGTTTATGTGCAATATTGCTGGGTGGCGGGAAACCAGTGAGGAAATGGCGGGAAACGATGGCGTGTTCATAAAATGCTATCAATTAATGGAAACTTAGCATAGAAGGAACATCGAGCTAGCACAAGAAGTAGATGATAATCAGATGATCATTTATCCTAGTTAATTAGGCATGTAATAGTTTACTTTGGTGTGTGGAAATGTCATGTGTGTATTAGCCACCTATGTAATTGGATGTTTGTCGCGTATTACACACATCTTGTTTATGTGAAACGTTTTTGTTCTCTTGACTGAACACAAACAATTTATCGGAATGAACTGTATGCCCTCCATTCCACACACCTTGATCTGGTTGAACCGTTTCTGTTGCGTTGCCTAATCGAAAACAGTCCATCCGAGTGAACGGTATGCCATATATCGCACATACCTTGATCTGGCTGCCGTTTCTGTTGTGTTGCCTAATCACAAACAGTTCATCCGAGTGAACCGTAAGCTGTATATCGCACACGCCTTCATCTGGCTGCCCATTTCTTTTGTTCTTCCACATCGCAAACAGTTAATTGAACTGAACCGTATACCCTGCATCGCACACATAACTAAAATTTGAACCGTGTTTGATGCATCCGTCATCGCAAATGTTTTGCACCTTTTTTGACGGTTATTTTACACCATCATTTGCGATTATTGCATGGCATACAGTTTCGTCGAAGGGTCTCTGATTGTAGTGTCGCGTTAGCAGCATCCTGCATAGTGAGAGTTAGGGTCAACCGGTTCATTGGCCACCACCGGGCCTATGTTTGAAACCGAATCATTGGCTACCCTTTTCCCTAGTATGAGGGGGTTCTCCCTTGTGTATCTCGCTATTCTTGCCAATTCGAAATTATTTCCCTTCCGAGACCGCTAAAGCATTGTAATGCCAACTTACATTTCTATCATATTTTGTAATTACTCACCCTCCCAGAATATGGGTTTGAGAAGCCTAAACACTCTTCTCTTTTGTGCCATTTTCTGTGCCATCACTTCCCATATTCTCTGCATTTGCATGTCCTCGTCCACCAAAAAGGTTGCCTCTCCTTCCCCTTCCACTGACGCGTGCTCCAGTTGAAGGAAATATGCCCTAGAGGCAATAATAAAGTTGTTATTTATATTTCCTTATATTATGATAAATGTTTTTTATTAGTGCTAGAATTGTATTAACCGGAAACTTAGTACATGTGTGAATACATAGACAAACAGAGTGTCCCTAGTATGCCTCTACTTGACTAGCTCGTTAATCAAAGATGGTTAAGTTTCCTAGCCATGGACATGTGTTGTCATTTGATGAACGGGATCACAATCATTAGAGAATGATTTGATGGACAAGACCCATCCGTTAGCTTAGCACTTTGATCATTTAGTTTATTGATATTGCTTTCTTCATGACTTATACATGTTCCTATGACTATGAGATTATGCAACTCCCGAATACCGGAGGAACACTTAGTGTGCTATCAAACATCACAACGTAACTGGGTGATTATAAAGATGCTCTACAGGTGTCTCCGATGGTGTTTGTTAAGTTGGCATAGATCGAGATTAGGATTTGTCACTCCGTGTTTCGGACAGGTATCTCTGGGCCCTCTCGATAATGCTCATCACTATAAGCCTTGCAAGAAAAGTGACTAATGAGTTAGTTGATGAATGATGCATTACGGAACGAGTAAAGGGACTTGCCGGTAATGAGATTGAACTAGGTATGATGATACCGACGATCGAATCTCGGGCAAGTAACATACCGATGACAAAGGGAACAATGTATGTTGTTGTGCGGTTTGACCGATAAAGATCTTCGTAGAATATGTAGGAACCAATATGAGCATCCAGGTTCCGCTATTGGTTATTGATCTGAGATGTGTCTCGGTCATGTCTACATAGTTCTCGAACCCGTAAGGTCCGCACGCTTAATGTTCGATGACGATTTATATTATGAGTTATGTGATTTGATGTACCGAAGGTTGTTCGGAGTCCCGGATGAGATCGCGGACTAGACGAGGAGTCTCAAAATGGTCGAGAAATAAAGATTTATATATTGGACCATGTTATTCGGACACCGGAAGTGTTCCGGATAGTTTCGGATAAAACCGGAGTGCCGGAGGGGTTACCGGAACCCCCCAGGGAAGTAATGGGCCTTAGTGGGCCTTAGGGGAGAGAGAGGGCAGCAGCCAGGAGGTGACCCCCCCAAGGGGAGTCTGAATAGGACTAGGGGAGGGGGGCGCGGCCCCTCTTTCGCTCTCCCTCTCCTTCCGACTTCTCCTACTTGGACTAGGAAAGGGGGGAGCCGATTCCTACTTGGAGTAGGACTCCCCCCTTAGGCGCGCCCCCTAGGGCCAGCCGGCCTCCTCCTCCCCTCCTTTATATACAGAGAGGGGGTGTAGCAACCCGACCTCAGACGGTCAAATCCCTGTGTATCTGTGCTATCCCTGGATCAGTATGCTGGCACACACAGTACATCAATGTATATATCAAAGTGCAATCACATGTATAAATAACATAAAACTGATATATATACCTCATAAGTCTCAGCGGAAACAAACAATCAGGTGTGGAGTCCCATCAACGCCATTGGCAAGTTGAGTGTAGACCGTAACCCAATCAACGGAACTCACTCGTCATAGAAATATCTGCAACATGAGATGTTGCAGCCATGTAGGTCAGTACATTGAATGTACCGGCAAGATCACTTTAAGAAGAACAGATGATAAAACTATACTATGTGCAATATGGCTTTGTAGCTCTGTGTCTGAGTTTTTTTTTGCGTAAAAGCTGGGTTTATTTTCCCTACATTAAAAGAAATAACCAGAGTCTGTACTATGGAATTTTGTATCATGACATGGTTCCGCCAACCGATGCCTCATAACCCAAATCATCATAAGTTGCCCACAATTAAGTTATCAGTCCGGTGTTGAGAGTTCCGAGATAGATCCAAGTCCAGAGGCTCAAATTGTGCGTAACCGAGGACACGACTAATCGATTAGGTTTTAACCCTCTGTAGAGGTTTGTACACTTTACCCGCAAGATTCGGTCCCTCTTTTTACGTTCTCGCACTTCAGGGTGTTTGAGAACAAGACGACCGAAATATGGTCTTCTGAAGAGTTCCCCTGACCACTGTCCGGTGCTCATCCAATCCTACCTTAGTTCTACATCTGCTAGCACCGTCCCAGCCAGAGTCACCACTAGGGTCAACCAAGCCAGAGCCCATGGTGACTTGCGGTTGCACAGGTAAGCTTCCGGGCATGAAGTATTCTTCCTTCTCTTTGAGCCTAGGTGGAGCTTTTCGTATGATATCATGACGCTTCTCCAAAATCAACGAGTACTGGACGCACCAATGTACCCTTCTTAACCATTCTCCACCCAGAGGTATATTGAATTCTTGTCTTGAGTCTTGAAGTCTTGGCCTTGAAGATGCAGTCCTTGCAGATGCCATCATGGAGTTGTCGTCATTGACGTAGAGTTCTTCATACTCACACCACTCTCGAGCACTGATACCAACCCCATCTACTATAGCGTATCATTAAAATAAATAACGTCCCGGGCTTGGTAATAGGGAGATGGGTTCCTACCTCATGCATACTACTCAACTACAAGATTCAATATAACTACTGGAGGGAATGATAAAAGAAGTGGCACTACATGCAAGTAAAACATAGGTATGAATAACATGGTCAAAGTGAACTTGCCTGGTATGTTGAAGATAATAATGCCCTCAGAATAATGACTTGGTAGAACTAATCGTCACTCCGTTGAAAATCTATATTAACATACATAGCATTCATATAAGCAAACAATTCTAGCACTCAAAAATAACAACTAAGTCAACAAAGAAAACGCAATAATAAACTCAAATGAACTCCAAAGAAACTTCAAGTAAAACCACAAGAAAAACTACTAAGGAAAGTCTACGACTTTACTACAAACACCTAACATAGTTTTGCCGTAAGTAAAAACTTAACAACAATTAAAACACTAAACTAATAAGTTAACAAGAAACAAAATGTAAAACAACTAAGTTAACAAAAAGTATTTTTCATAAAATTTTATTTGCAAAAAAACAAATAAAAAGCTTTTATGAAACACTAACTATGACCTAAACAAGTTTTCATACAAAACTAAATAAAATAAATTCTTAAAATAAAAATAAAATTTTCTTTGGTTGACTAACACAAACAAAACTAAATTTGTCAGAAGTGACAAAAAGAAATAATTTAAAAATAATAAAAAAATATAGAAAAAAACTAAAACAAAACTATGACTAAAACAATATTGTTCTACTAAAAACTTAATTTAAAATAACTAAAAAGAAATAACTATATGCTTCTGGATAAACAAAACCATAATAAAACAGTAGCAAAAATAATCAATCAAAAATACATTGTAAAACTCAAAATATGACCAAATTTAGTGATTTGAACAAATTTCATCAAACTCAAGTTTAAACTACTCAAATTTGAAACCTAAGTACACAAACAGAAACTTAAACAAATTTGTGACACAATGCAAAAAAGAATCACTCAATTTCGGTCTAAAACATAAAAGTTATTGAATTTCTAAAAACAGAACTATTTTGTTTTTTAAACAGAAACGAAATAAAATAAAATAAAACAAATCGGGCACTAGCTACGCATGGGCTGCTACTGGGCCTAAACAGGTGGGCGATCTGAAGTTAAAAGACGCTCGGCCGAAACTTAACTAAAACTGCGCGCGTGCGCTTAATAAGGGAAAACCGGCGAACCGGTTCGACCTAAACCAAATAAACAATTTAAAAAAACCGATCTAAACAAAAACCAATCTAGGAATCGTTTTTTTTTTTTTTTTGGAACGAGCTGGACGCTAGCGTGACTTACAGAGAAGAGCAGAGCGTAGGCAGGGAAGAGGGCTCTGGCGTGGCGGCGGCTCCGGTCGACGACGGCCTCGGCGGTGATGTCGAGACGATGCAGAGTGGCAAGGGCGTCAGATTTTCTGTTAAAGATGAGGCGAGGAGACGTCGGGGTCGAGCGGGCGTCACCGTAAACTCTCTTGCTCTGGATGAACTCCGGCGGCGTTGCGAGCTTGAGGCGGTGGCTCCGGTGCTTCCTGGACGTCCGAAACATGTCAAAGAGGTTCACAACGACGAGGGACAGTATTATATGTAAGGAAATTTTTTGTATATGCTTACACGCGTCGGAGTCGACCGGTGAACCGCGTGAACTCCGGCTAGATCCAGACGACGAGGGCGTGTGATAGGGTGGGTTTTGGCGAGGGGTTTCAAGGGGAATCGGAAGAGGAGGGTCTTGGCTATTTATAGGACACTAGTTAGCATGCACGTGCAATGCACGTCTCAACCAAATCAACACATTAAATTCTTGTGTATTGAATTCTTTATTGAATTCTGTAGTGCTGATAATCCCTGCATCTCTAAAGGTGAAGTTCAATACGAACCCCACATTTATCTTCTGAGGATGTATGCAAAGTTGGAGCAAACGAAAAAGAAATCATAATCCAAGATGAAATTGCAGTTGTATACTAAAGATTTCAGAATGTCTGATTTATTCTGTGTACTTCGAAGGACTTATAATACATATATAAGTGGGAGCAGATGAAAAAGAAATCATAATCCAAGATGAACATGGCAGAGATGCAAACTGTCAACAAAATATGCAAAACAGAACGCAGTCTTGTAACAACTGGATTTGTTCCCTCTTGGATTCAGGCTACATGTTATCTTCAGAATTTGAATTGATGGAGTCGACTACAGCGCCACAGTGGGAGTCACAACACGCACCACTTGCTTCAAGCTCGCCAGTAGCCAGGACCATTATGCATCCATTCTGAGTCTCATCTCCAAGAGTGCAACATTCATGAACAAAAAATGAAGAAAGAAAATTTAATAATTTGTGTATGACATAGATGGCATGCAAGCCACACTTTCTCCAGGCTAATCTTAGTCCTGGTAAGATAAACAATCTATTAAACTTGTCCTATCAACATCTCAACAATGGAGAAATGTCTACTATTTTAAAATGGAAAACTGTACAATAAGGAAATATCCATGAGTAGATCTTGCACTAGGATAGTCATTGTTTCACAAAGCTAAAAAGAAAAGAGAAAAATCCACACACAAATTTAGGAAGACCAAAGCCACACAACAAGGCCTTCCTAATGAGATGAATATACCATCAGGAAAATAAATCATACCAACAAGGCCTCCTATACAAATCAGAAACTTCTATATGCTCCTCTTATCTTCATCTCGCCTTTTCCAATGATTGTTTACACCGTGTACATGCCGAAGACTTCATTTCTCCAATACAGAAACATCAAGCTCAAAAAGACCATAAACTGATGGTCATATCATCTCTTTGGGCAACAACCAGTCCTAGCACTGCAGCTAGATAACACAAAAGTTGAGTTTGAAATCACAGTAAACCAGGCAGCTAATTGCTATTTACTCACATATCACATAAAAGAAAAATAAGCTAACTACATATTCATATTCAGTTATAAAGTATCACGAAGCAAACTAAAAAATTGCTGAAGAAACTATCAGTTCTAGAAAATAATTTTGCTGCCCTCGAAAAATAGAGATTTGTCAATAATCGGAAACCATCGTAATATGACTTCCTATTGTGTCCTAAACTTTCAAATTGCTTAGAAGCCATATACAGTATGCTATAATTTCCAATAGCATGCCACGCCTCTCATGTACACAGCCTTCTATAGATAATTTAAAATTGACCGTTCTGCAAGCAGATGCAATCACAACCATAGATGTAAACAAATTTCTTAATATTCGGTATGAAACCTTTTGATCAAACGTAAAAACAATCAAAAGTACAAATATGTAAGAAGCAAGAAACATGACAACACTGGAGTAGCTGATAATCCTATCAATAACCCCTACACCAGCTGCATTAAGATATACTCTGGAGTATTGTGTTATTTGTTGTTGCCTGCAAATGTTGGACTTGGTGGAACATACATACTCCCTCCGTCCGAAAATACTTGTCATCAAAATGGAGAAAAGGAGATGTATCTAGAACTAAAATACATCTAGATACATCCTCTTTTATCCATTTTGATGACAAGTATTTTCGGACGGAGGGAGTACCTCGCACCTTTTATTTGCTTAAACCCATTTTATTCTCGTGTTCAACAATTGCAGGCTTGCAGAATAGCCGAAGCAACGTAATCTACAGAGCTAAAGTATTGTGAAGAAACAAACATCTGAATAAATGTGTTCAGGCAAAATATGTGTGGATCCGGAAGGTAGCACGATTCTCAATTCATTCTTCAGAACCTACATTTGAATTCATTAAAGTTTAATTTACCACGGTGTCATGATCTAAAACATAAGAACACATAGGTTTTTCAATACAGTTTTGAGTGTCATCCTATGTAGGCTAACTTGTGCAAACTGGAAGATACTTTAACATATTTCAGAGGCCTTATTTGGTACAGAAGTAACATTCAACATGACAGTAAATCTTGAGATGGTATTACCTGAGAGTAAGCTCATGAAGCAGTAACTGTCAGTTTGTCACCTTAGCAATTCAATAATAGTAACTATCACTACAATTAACAACAAAGAGTATATACTCAGCCTTTGAAGAAGCATAGACCAACCTTCTCAACTGATTCTTCTTGTAGGACGGTCGAAATTCCTGGAGCTAGAAAATTGCAGACGGCGTTTGATGACAGCACTGTATTTGGGCTGAATATATGCTACTATGGTCACCCTGGAGGACATGTAAAAATGATGAATAAAAAAATTGACTAACCATTAATACATTCATTTGTCTCAAGTATACACATGTGATTCATTCAGCATGTTAATCTGATGCATCCAACAATTAGATAATTGCATGTGGACCCCTTTGTGTGTACAGTGTATATACCTTGAGCGTCACCGAGGATTTGGATGGCACTGCCAGTAGTCTAGCTCTGGTGATCAGCACTGCCGAGCCTTCCGTTGGCGGCACTGATTACCCTTCCGATTCATGTCATCTTCTGCAAATCAATTGGTTCTACCATACGCACCGCATGCACATATGGTATACACAACAATTTCAGATTTAAGCCTGGAAACACACTCATACAATTCACTCCCCTATACAGAACAACTTCGGATTTAAGCTTGGGAGGCTGGGACCAAGTACAAACCACAAGGTAATGAATGTTCAACCATACAATTGAGAATAATAGTGTAAAAAATATAATTTTATTTTTTTAGGCATACGTCAATGAGCTCTACATCCAGAGAAGTATCTCACTGATTGTTTTGACCCTTTTATAGGTCACTCTATATCAAAGCAATAAGCATAAGATGGAGATATTCCTGAGCAATTTCCCGTTGCATATGAATATGGTCCAATTTCCTTTGCACTCTTTCTCAGACTGTTTTGAAGAAAAGAGTTGGAAAGCAACCACAGGTCCATCCTCTATTGTAGTCGCTCGCTCCTCCATTATTTGTGCTGTAGGTTCATGTACTGCTGGCTGGAGATACGATTGTTCTA
This sequence comes from Triticum aestivum, assembly GCF_018294505.1. Lineage (NCBI taxonomy): Eukaryota > Viridiplantae > Streptophyta > Magnoliopsida > Poales > Poaceae > Triticum > Triticum aestivum. Next base: position 333,755,410 of record NC_057807.1, on the reverse strand, counting down.
AAGAAAATTGTTTTGGCTGTGTAACAGAGGAAGAAAAAGAACGGAGAAGTGCTTGGCTCGGCGGTGGATCTCGGCCTGGTCACCTACTGCTGGCAGGAGAGGACCTCACGCTGTCGAGCTCTTCGTGGGCTGGTGCTTCCGGTTCGCCATGATCGGAGACCCTATATGAAAGCCTGCTAAGCGCGTAGGTGGGGCAAGTGGAGGCATACCTAGGTTGCTGCCGCGGCGGGCGAAGGAGCAGCCGGAGTGCTGTGCAGCAAGGTCGGCGAAGGAGGCGCGCCCGGCGAGGATCTGGTCGACGCGCGGCGACATCGGCGCGCGTGTGACGGAGAAGAACCGGCCCTCGGGCCCTCGCCGCTCCTCCTCGTGCTTGATCTGGATGTAGGACGCCCGCGCCATCTCCTTCCCCGCCGCCACAGACGCCATCTCTCCATTCATCCGCCGCTTTGCCGCTCCGGTTGCTTCGGGAGGTAGGTTCCTCGCGCCTGGGGTAGAGGCAGGGGGAGGTTACGGCATCGGCGGCAGCTGCTGGAGGCGTCTCCGCGCGCGGCAGGGCGGATCCTGTGGCTAATGGCGGCGCAAGGGTGCGGGAGGAACGGCGGGGCGGCGAACGGCGCGGGAGGAGGGGGCGAGAGACGTGTGAGGAGAAGGGGGCGAGATAGGTCGTGCGGGGAGGAGGGGAGAGGTCGTGCGGTCGTTTGCGGGCAGCATATTGTTTTTCTTTCTGAACGGTTGGGCAGATTAGGGATCGATGGGTTTGGCTTAATGCATGGTTGGTAGTGTTAAACACAGAATAATTAAGAGTTATTACATCTTGATGATGAATGGGTGGGATTGTTTGGATCTGTCCCTCTTTTTCTTTTATAGTGGTAGTAGATAGATAGTAAATGAGGCTTGGACGAGGGGTTGACCCGGGATAGGGTTCCCACGAAGATCGGATGCGGCGGCAGCGGCCTCGTGAGCATATACGGTGAGCATATACGGGTACGATCTACGAAGTATTCTGTATGTACGTGGAGGAGAAGAAAAAGCGGGGTGGGGTCTAGCGATCAGAAAAAAAACAAGAGGGAGAGAGAGAGGGATGGGCCTTGGGCAGGCAGCGGCCCCCCTTTTGTTTTTTAAACTGTTTTCTTTTTCTAAACAGAGAACAAAACAAAATATTAAATAAATAAATAAAAGAATTATATGGGCATATAATAAATCAAAATATTCGGAAAAAGATTTCCTGTGATATGAACATATTTCTGTGTTCAAATAAAATCCACACAAATTCATAAAAGTCAAACATTGCTGCTGTTGCAATAAAACCCAACAAAAATCATTTTTAAAATACCAAAATTGTTTCAAAATTATTTTCCCTAATTTTCCATTGAAGGGAATAATTTTACCCTTATTTCCCTCTATTTATTTTTAGGAGAAAAATAATTTTATTAAAAGCCAAATAACTCCTAAATGGTTTTGAAATTGAAATTCAAACCACTTCCAAATCTTTTCGGTTTTCCTCATTCAAATATATTTCAAATTCGCCCTGGTTTGGAGTGTCATGTTGCTCCTCTCTTTTAATTTTGAAATGGGTAAGAGGAATTTGAAACTATTCAAATGGGAAGGATTCCAAATGGAATTCCAAAAGTGGTTTATCTCCCCACTCTCTTTCATTTAAACTTTGGAGAAGTCATTTCATCTACTCTCTTGAAAGTCCTTGAGTGGCATGAAGTTTGCATTACTTTCAAATGAGGTTTAAAATCATTTCAGATGGAAACACTTTTGGGAAAGTCCTTTTATTCCCTCTCATTCAACTTTCAAAAAGTTTCAAGTTGCACTCAATTTTACTCAATCATTCGCGCAACAATCAAACAAATAATCAAAACTATTATTTAATATAACATTCCAAAATTTAGAATTTTGGGATGTTACAGGGGGGCACCCCATAGACACAGAAGTTGATCTTTAGCCGTGTGCGGTGCCCCCTCCATAGTTTTACACCTCGGTCATATTGTCGTAGTGCTTAGGTGAAGCCCTACGTTGGTAACTTCATCATCATCGTCACCACGCCATCGTGCTGACGAAACTCTCCCTCGGCCTCAACTGGATCAAGAGTTCGAGGGACATCACCGAGCTGAACGTGTGCTGATCGCGGAGGTGCCGTACGTTTGGTACTTGATCGGTTAGATCGCGAAGATGTTCGACTACATCAACCGCGTTACTATACGCTACCACTTTCGGTCTACGAGGGTACATGGACACACTCTCCCCGCTCGTTGCTATGCTTCTCCTCAATAGATCTTGCATGATCGTAGTTAAATTTTTTGAAATACTACGTTCCCCAACAGTGGCATCCGATCCAGGTCTATGCGTAGATGTTATATGCACGAGTAGAACACAAAGAGTTGTGGGCGATAATAGTCATACTGCTTACTAGCATGTCATACTTTGATTTGGCGGTATTGTTGGATGAAGCGGCCCAGACCGACATTACATGACCGCGTTCATGAGACTGGTTCTACCGACGTGCTTCGCACACAGGTGGCTAGTGGGTGTTTGTTTCTCCAGCTTTAGTTGAATCGAGTTTGACTACGCCCGGTCCTTGTCGAAGGTTAAAACAACACACTTGACGAAAAATTTTTGTGGTTTTTTAATGCGTAGGTAAGAACGGTTCTTGCTAGAAGCTCGTAGCAGCCACATAAAACTTGCAACAACAAAGTAGAGGACGTCTAACTTGTTTTTGCAGGGCTTGTTGTGATGTGATATGGTTAGGACGTCATGATATAAATTGTTGTATGAGATGATCATGTTTTGTAACAGTTATCGGCAACTGGTAGGAGCCATATGGTTGTCGCTTTATTGTATGAAATGCAATCGCCATGTAATTGCTTTACTTTATCACTAAGAGACTCGCAGGTAATGAGATTGAACTAGGTATTGAGATACCGGGGATCGAATCTCGGACAAGTAACATACGGATGACAAAGGGAACAGCGTATGTTGTTATGCGGTTTGACCGATAAAGATCTTCGTAGAATATGTAGGAGCCAATATGAGCATCCAGGTTCCGCTATTGGTTATTGACCGGAGATGAGTCTCGGTCATGTCTACATAGTTCTCGAACCCGTAGGGTCCGCACGCTTAACATTCCGTAACGATCGGTATTATGAGTTTATGTATTTTGATGTACCGAAGGTAGTTCGGAGTCCCGTATGTGATCGGGGACATGACGAGGAGTCTCGAAATGGTCGAGACGTAAAGATTGATATATTGGACAACTATATTCGGACATCAGAAAGGTTCCGAGTGATTCGGGTATTTATCGGAGTACCGGAGAGTTACTGGAATTCGCCAGGGAATATATGGGTCTTATTGGGCTTTAGGGGAAAGAGAGAGGGGCAGGCCGCCCACCCCCCCCCCAAGGCCTAGTACGAATTGGACTAGGGGAGGGGCTGCGCCACCTCTTTCCTTCTCTTCTCTCTTCCCCTTCCTTCCCTCGTACTCCTACTACTTGGAAGGGGGGGTATCCTACTCCCGGTTGGAGTAGGACTCCTCCAGGGCGCGCCATAGGGGCCGGCCCTCTCCCCCCTCCTCCACTCCTTTATATACGTGGCCAGGGGGCATCCCATAGACACACAAGTTGATCATTGATCTCTCTTAGCCGTGTGCGGTGCCCCCTCCACCATAATCCACCTCGGTAATATCGTAGCGGTGCTTAGGCGAAGCCCTGCATCGGTAGCATCATCAACACCGTCAGCACACCGTCGTGCTGACAGAACTCTCCCACGAAGCTCTGCTGGATCGTGAGTTCGTGGGACGTCGCCGAGCTGAACGTGTGCAGAACTCGGAGGTGCCGAGCGTTCGGTACTTGGATCGGTCGGATCATGAAGACGTACGACTACATCAACCGCGTTGTGCTAACGCTTCCGCTTATAGTCTACGAGGGTACGTAAACAACACTCTCCCCTCTTGTTGATATGCATCACCATGATCTTGCATGTGCATAGGAAATTTTTGAAATTACTACGTTCCCCAACAGTGGCGTCAGAGCCAGGTTTATGCATAGATGTTATATGCAGGAGTAGAACACAAGTGAGTTGTGGGCGATACAAGTCATACTGCTTACCAGCATATCATACTTTGGTTCGGCGGTATTGTTGGATGAAGCGGCCTGGACCGACATTACATGTACGCTTACGTGAGACTGGTTCTACTGACGTGCTTTGCACACAGGTGGCTGGCGGGTGTCAGTTTCTCCAACTTTAGTTGAACCGAGTGTGACTACGCCCGGTCCTTGTGAAGGTTAAAACAACACTAACTTGATGAAATATCGTTGTGGTTTTGATGCGTAGGTAAGAACGGTTCTTGCTCAGCCCATAGCAGCCACGTAAAACTTGCAACAACAAAGTAGAGGACGCCTAACTTGTTTTTGCAGGGCATGTTTTGATGTGATATGGTCAAGGCATGATGCTATATTTTATTGTATGAGATGATCATGTTTTGTAACAGAGTTATCGGCAACTGGCAGGAGCCATATGGTTGTCTCTTTATTGTATGCAATGCAATTGCCCTGTAATTGCTTTACTTTATCACTAAGCGGTAGCAATAGTCGTAGAAGCAATAGTTGGCGAGACGACAATGATGCTACGACGGTGATCAAGGTGTCGCGCCGGTGACGATGGTGATCATGGCGGTGCTTTGGAGATGGAGATCAAAGGCACAAGATGATGATGGTCATATCATATCACTTATATTGATTGCATGCGATATTTATCTTTTATGCATCTTATTTTGCTTAGATCGACGGTAGCATTATAAGATGATCTCTCACTAAATTTCAAGGTACAAGTGTTCACTACAAAAAAGACACATCCGTGACATTTTGGGCCGAACGAATTTTTTTTCTGTCATACATATGACACTTCTATGATGATAATAGTGACAAAACCCGGTATCATCATAGATGTGGTGGGCTCCTACTTGTATGACAAAAAGTCATGACAAAAAATGGGCTTTTCGTCCTGGGCGGGCCGGAGACGCAGCTGCATGACATTCTTTGGGCCGTCCATGACGAAAAAAACCATGGTAGAAGTGAGGGTGAGGAAAATTTCGGGGAGTTCCCGATTACGGTGGGTGATCGGGGGTCGAGCGATGCGCGTTTCTCTCGTACACGTACGCGCGTGTGTGCGAGGTGTTGGCTCTAACTGAACCCGAGCGAGGCGTTAGGCTCTAACTGAACCCGAGCGATTGCACTGCAGGCTACGCGTTACTGAACCCGAGCGATCAATCGATGGCTGTTAACTGAACCCGATCGAGCGATTCCTTTGCTACTGCTGCTAACTGAAGTCGATCGATGCTGCCTCTCTGGATGAACAGTGAGCGTTGCGGGGGGGCGGGGCGGGTTGGATGAACAGTGAGCGGTGGGGGTGGATGAACAGGACCCCGTGGCGTTTCCTCGATCGAGCCGAATGGGGCTGGATGAACAGGACCCCGTGGAGGGCTGGATGAATAGGACGACCTCGTGGAGGGCTGGATGAACAGTAGACGATGGAGGGATGCCCGTGGAGGGGTGATTGAACAGTAGCCGGTGGAGTAGCGCGCGGTGGAGGCTGGATGAATAGGAGCACATGGAGGCTGGAGGAGGTCGACGGTAGGCCGTGGAGGCTGGAGGAGGTCGACGGTGAAGATGAACAGTATCCCGTGGAGTCCCATTTTGTGCTACGCCACACCCCACCCAATGAACAGGACCCCTGTTTCGACCGTAGCGCTCCAACACAAGTCCCTTTCGTCCGTTTTGCGGTACGCTACACCCCTCCCGATCAACAGGACCCTCGTTTCGACCGTAGGAGGTCCGTTTCCTCCGTTTTGCGGTACGCCAAACCCCTCTCGATGAACAGGATCCAGTTTCGAACGTGGTCGGTCAAACATAAGGCCGTTTCCTCCATTCTGCGGTACACCAGGCCTCGTTTCCATCGCCTGTTCCGTCCAAGCCCTCCCGATGAACATGACGACGCATTCCGTTCCGACCCAGCCAGTTGGCTCCCCATGAACACGACGACGACGTTGTTTCTCCGTTTCGACCCAGCCATGTACACAATCCCTGGCCGTACGTATGCGCGAGTAGGCGTTCGAGACCCCGCCCGTATGTGCACATACGTGGCCGTATTTTCTTTCTTGCACACTGGCCGTTGTACGTACGTGTACATGCTACGTGCACGCCTCTACTACGACACGTGCACGCCTCTACATCCACCAGTATGTACGTACACGTTCGCGACCAGAATGACAATGCTACATACGCTTCGAGCAGGTGGGTCCCGACTGTCAGGCACTTCCTTGTGTGCGAAGATGTAGCTGGTGGGTCCCAGGAGTCAGGGGGCGAATCATTTTTTTTGCCCGGACGCACTTCCTTGCGTGCGAAGGTGTAGCTAGTGGGTCCCAGCAGTCAGGGGGAAAACATTTTTTTGCGAAATACGGTGGCCCGTCCGGTGGGTCCTTGCTATCAGGTGGAGGAATAATTATTTTGCGCATAATAAGGAGGCACTTCCTTGCGGCCGCCGTGGACCCAGCTGTCAGCCTCTCCACGCACAGTACTCTTCCGATGGAAGTCGGTCGTTGACCACGCCGCGCCGAGAGCACCACGGCGGTGGACGACAGCGAGGCCTAGGAAGGGGACGATGCAGAACCGGGGAAGACGTCGCAGTGGATGCCCACATGAAGAGGAGTACGAGGGTTCACTGGTTCGGCTGCGGTGTGAGGCTGCCGTCGCCGCAGAATAACAGGGGGTGTGGGTGAGTAGAGGGATAGCCTGGCCAGCGGTGGGAGTAGTAGGGGGCGGTGAGGCCTCCGCGGCATCACGACCGGCCATGGGAGCCAGGAGCACGCGGCACGACCGACGCTGGTTTGGGCGGCTGGAGCAAGAAGACCAGAGGTTGAAGAAGCACTACGGCCGTTGGATGAACATCGTATGATAACAGGAGCTAGAATCGTTCATATTGACTAAGTTGACAAAGCCCTCCGTCCCCGTCAACTTGGTAGGCCCACAAGTCAGCCTCCCACTATGCTGGGTTCCAGCTGGCAGGGGGAGTATTCATTTTTTTGTGCGTAATAAGGAGGCACTTCCTTGCGTGCGAAGATAGCTGGTGGGTCCGACCTGTCAGCGGGGGGCACGTTTTTTCACGAAATACAGAGGCCCTTCCGGTGGGTCCCAGATGTCAGGTGGAGGAATCGTTATTTTGCGCGTAATAAGGAGGCATTTCCTTGTGTGCGGCCGTGGACCCAGCTGTCAGCCTCTCCACACACAGTCTACTTCCGATGGTATCGTTCGTTGACCATGCCGCGCCGAGCGCATCCAAGGTGGTGGATGACGGCGAGGCCCCGAACAGCAACGAGCCGGAGATGGGAAGACGCGGGAGTAGAGTCGCAGACGGAGAGGTGTACGAGGGTTAACTGGTTCTAGTGCGGTGTGGTTCGGCAGACGGTGGAGAAGAACAAGAGATGTGGAGGGTGGAGGGATGGCCTGGCCAACTGTGGAGTAGCACTACATAGCGAAGCATGCTAAGCAGAGCTGCTAGCAGCAGGAGGCGGGAGGTGGTCCTGGCGGCGCTGGAGGAAGAAGGCGAGAGATTGAATATGGATGTCGGTCGTTGGATGTAAATCCAACGGCTAACATGTCAGAATCATTTGTTGACTAAATTGACAACGACTTGCGTTGACTTTGACCTATTGGCCCACATTTCAGCTCCAAAAATGTGGCATGTATTGAACCCATTATTTCAGAATTTACAGTCTTTTTTTTGCGTGGTAGAATTTACAGTCAATTTGATTTTTTTTGAATTACAACCATTAGCTGGGCTGGGTGAACAAATAATGTAGCGTCCATGCGGCCCATTTATTTTATTTCCTAAAAAATTACAGGCCATTTGCACTTTCTCAAAACACACAATTTTGCTGGGCTGATTCTAATTATAATGTTGGGTTGGGCCAGCAATGTTATCAAAAGATAAAAAGGGGCTGAGCATTTTGTTATAAATATATTTAAATAATAAGTGATATTATTACATTCGTCCTTAAATCTTACTAAGCTTTTGTACACAATCATTAGGATTTTCGTGCCAAAACAATCCAAGATTTTATTATTAAAAATTATTTTTATAAGTTAATAAGATGTGGGATATTGTTTTCTTACATATGTAAGTATCTGTTAAATATATGATGATAATAAAAATAATATATAATAACATATAAAAAAAATTTAAATATATATAATATAGTTAGAAGGGAAACATAAGTTGGACCTGGCGTTCCTATTCTTATATAGAAAAATAGAATAGACCTCTGCGTTTTCTTCAAAAAAAAATTGAGCTGCCGATATTCAGGAAAAATAAAACCTTGGATGGGAGGTCCATAGGCCGGTCGATACATGACGGCCCTCAAGAAAATACAAACAAGCCTATGGACCTCCCATCCGAGGTCGTGGGTTGCGCATGTTAAAAATGAAAGCCTAGACGAGGCAGCCCAAAACCCAGCTGATACTTGCTGGCCCAGTGATAATAAATGATACCTGCCAGCTCCCCAGCTTCATTGTGAATTTATCTCCTATAGTAACTACGTTGAAGCACCTAAAAAATGTAACTATGTTGACAAACCCGTGGGCCCCAATGTCAGTATAGCATTAGGAGGAAGTATTTTTTTGATGAGGCACTTGCTTGCGTACGGCCATAGACCTGGTGTGTCCCGACTGTCGGCCTCTCCACGTACATTCCTTCCCAGATTCCTCTCGTTTGTTTAGCACGTTCACAACGGCAGACAGCGGTGTCGCGACGAGCGCACAAAGGCGCAGGAGGGGATCCGACCACTTGAGGAAGTGCCTTATTATTAACGAAACTATTGAATTAGCCTAGTGGCCAAGTGACACTACCCGACAGCTGTTCTGCCCGGGTTCAATTCCACCTCACACCTGTGCAGGGAAAATTCTCCAATTTTTTTGCCTCTGCCTTTATTGACATGTGGGTCCCCATTGTCATCTACGCACACCACGTCCAACACTTGCCAAAACTTCGTCCCTCGTTTTCTCTGTGTTTCGCACACTCGACATTGTGTGGGCATTTTGATTGTGCATCATATGAAGATGTGTTATGCATGAATATTGATCAGCATGATGTTAACTGGCTGGTAGTTCCATTTTCGACCATAAATAAAACTTCCAACATGATGTTAACCCTGTTTGAAAAGGCCGTGTTAATATAAATGCTCTACCTCTGAAAGTTGCAGTTTCTTATCTGAAACTGAACTTGCAGTTTCTTATCTGAAACTGAAACTTGCAGTTTCTTCTCTGCGAATCACATTGTCTGCACTTTTATACTCCTATGAAACTACATTTTTTAAGTGCTAAAAATAGATCTCTAGAATTCATAAAATACTTCATATGCTCAATACTGCAAATCTGAAATTCAAAAGACATTCATATCTGAAAGTACTCTCAAAATACACAACACAAAACACAATTCACAACCTGCAAATACTGACAACCCTAAGCTCCTCCTGACAATTCACAACCTGCCCGACTATTGGCCTGGGGGGGGGGCAGTCCCCTCCTATTCCTTGGCGGCAGACAGCCGCCCCGTGAGACGATGTGAACGGCGAGGGAGAGGATGGCGGGGAAGCGTCATCGGGCCAACTGCTTTTCTCCTCTCGAAGTTGGGTTCGGTCGACGAAGACTCCACCGGCTCGCTCTGGCAGGACACCCTCATAAACGGCACCCTGTAGATGCTCGATCCTTCAATCTCTGGTGGATGCTTGATACGTCTCCAACGTATCTATAATTTTGATTGTTCCATGCTATTATATTGCCCCTTTTTGATGTTTATGGGCTTTATTTTACACATTTATATCATTTTTGGGACTAACCTACTAACCGGAGGCCCGACCCGTATTGCTGTTTTTTGCCTATTTCAGTATTTCGAAGAAAAGGAATATCAAACGGAGTCCAAACGGAATGAAACATTGGGGAAAATGATTTTTGGAACGAACGTGATCTAGAGGACTTGGAGTGCAAGTCAAGAAGCAGCCGAGGCGGCCACGAGATAGGAGGGCGCGCCCACCCTATCTGGGCGCGCCCCCTGTCTTGTGGGCCCCTCGGGCGGCCACCAACGTACTTCTTCCTCCTATATAATCCTACGTACCCCGAAAACATCCATGGAGCCAACGAAACACAATTTCCACCATCGTAACCTTCTATATCCACTAGATCCCATCTTGGAGCCTTCGTTGGCGCTTCGCCGGAGGGGGAATCGACCATGGAGGGCTTCTACATCAACACCATAGCCCCTCCGATGAGTTGTGAGTAGTTTACCATAGACCTTCGGGTCCATAGTTATTAGCTAGATGGCTTCTTCTCTCTTTTTGGATCTCAATACAATGTTCCCCCCTCTCTTGTGGAGATCTATTCGATATAAACTCTTTTTGCGGTGTGTTTGTCGAGATCCGATGAATTGTGGGTTTATGATTACGTTTATCTATGAGAAATATTTGAATCTCCTCTGAATTCTTTTATGTGTGATTGAGTTATCTTTGCAAGTCTCTTCGAATTATCAGTTTGGTTTGGCCTACTAGATTGATCTTTCTTGCCATGGGAGAAGTGCTTAGCTTTGGGTTCAATCTTGCGGTGTCCTTTCCCAGCGACAGCAGGGGCAGCAAGGCACGTATTGTATTGTTGCCATCGAGGATAAAAAGATGGGGTTTATATCATATTGCTTGAGTTTATCCCTCTACATCATGTCATCTTGCTTATGCGTTACTCTGTTCTTTATGAACTTAATACTCTAGATGCACGCAGGAGTCGGTCGATGTGTGGAGTAATAGTAGTAGATGCAGGCAGGAATCGGTCTACTTGTTGCGGACATGATGCCTATATACATGATCATGCCTAGATAATCTCATAATTATTCGCTTTTCTATCAATTGCTCGACAGTAATTTGTTCACCCACCGTAATACTTATGCTATCTTGAGAGAAGCCACTAGTGAAACCTATGCCCCCCGGGTCTATCTTTTATCATATAAGCTTTCAATCTACTTATATTTGCATCTTTACTTTTTGCATCTATATTATAAAATACCAAAAATATATTTATCCTGAAATACTATCTCTATCAGATCTCACTTTTGCAAGTGGCCGTGAAGGGATTGACAACCCCTTTATTGCATTGGTTGTGAGTTCTTTGTTTGTCTGTGTAGGTGCGTGGGACTTTTGAGGAGCCTCTTACTAGATTGATACCTTGGTTCTCAAAAACTGAGGGAAATACTTACGCTACTATTGCTGCATCACCCTTTCCTCTTCAAGGAAAACTAACGCAAGCTCAAGACGTAGCAAGAAGGATTTCTAGCGCCGTTGCCGGGAAGGTCTTCGCTCAAGTCAAGACATACCAAGTACCCATCACAAACCCATCTCCCTCGCGTTTACATTATTTGCCATTTGCCTCTCATTTTCCTCTCCCCCACTTCACCCTTGCCGTTTTATTCGCCCTCTCTTTCCCAATCTCCTCCTCTCTTTTCGCTTGCCTTTTTCTGTTTGCTTGTGTGTTGGATTACTTGTTGCCATGGCGCGAGATAATACCAAATTGTGTGATTTCTCCAATACCAATAATAATGATTTCCTTAGTACTCCGATTGCTCCTCTTAATGATGTTGAGTCTTGTGAAATCAATATTGCTTTGTTGAATCTTGTTATGAAAGATCAATTCACCGGTGACGGTTTCCTGGACTAGGGGGTACTCAACACGTCATCTCCCGGTCTATTAGATTGGGCCGAGGACCCCCATGGTCGTATACTCATGGGCCAGTCCGGACGGCTGCCGCATACAAGAAAGATTCCACAAGACTTGGTGATCAAGACAAGGACTCCTCCCCCACCGGCGTATTCGGCTAGGACTCATGTTATCCTAGGCCTCTGGTGCATTATATAAACCAGGGCCAGGCTAGTCGATAGAGAACAACAATCATACCATAGGCTAGCTTCTAGGGTTTAGCCTCTCTGATCTCGTGGTAGATCTACTCTTGTACTACCCATATCATCAATATTAATCAAGCAGGAGTAGGGTTTTACCTCCATCGAGAGGGCCCGAACCTGGGTAAAAACATCGTGTCCCTTGTCTCCTGTCACCATCCGCCTAGACGCACAGTTCGGGACCCCCTACCCGAGATCTGCCGGTTTTGACACCGACATTGGTGCTTTCATTGAGAGTTTCGCTGTGTGTTCGGCAAAGGGTCGATGGCTCGCCTGCAGATCAACTATGACTTCGGCATCTTCGTCACCAGCTCGACTGGTCACCATGGTTCGACCGAGGACTGCGCCCTGCCTCCGACTTTCATGTTCGGATGAGGGCCTTCATCAACATCAACTCCGATCTCTATCAAGATCATGGAGGAATCATCCAGGGAGCCCGGGGGCTCGACGTCAACATTGCCCTTGGGTGACCGTGCTGTTTTTCAGGACAGCGAACTTGTGTCCGCTGTCACTGCCTCCTTGAGCGTCGGTTCGACGATTGCTTCGGTGGAATAGTGTGGAATTGAATCTACAACAACCCTGGAAAATTTCATCGAGTTCCGATGGAGGAATCTCTGGCAATCCGCGACATACCGGAGCCTTGTCAAATCTGAGCGAGGATCTGGACGAGTTTAGGGTGTGGTGTCCAGATTCTAGCTCGGACGTCCTTTGGAAGATCCAACCGTTGATTGGCTGCGGAATTCCTATATCTATCACCTGCCAAAATTTCAGCTCGATCCGACCGTCCAAACTCCGGGAACCTTCCGATTAGTGCATCACTTTTCGGATCTGTTTTCTACGCGAAAATGAATCCGACCCGAGTTCGTCTTTTTTATGAACGGGAATTCGGACATCCTTTTTGAAGGAAGTTTTGTATGGGGTATCGTGTTTTGTTCCCGAACACATCCCGCTAACCTTAAAATCATTTGAACATGATCTTCAACATCATGCTGGTGTCAAACCAGTCCGGCAATATTGCTCCACGGCTGCCGACCTGCGCTAGACACGTCGTCACTTTGTTGAGCCGCGCTCAACTTCTTCGGATCATCAGCTCGGCAAGCCGAACAAGAGTCCGGCATCGTGAAGGATAAATCATCACCAACATCGCCGCCCCACGGATTACACGGAGCGGGCACACCTGCATCGCCGCACGGTCACTTCATCAAGCCGGCATCGACCACGTCACGACCTGCATCGGCAGGGCCGCACTATTGCTTTTTCAAGCTAGTGTCCATCATGCCGACTTACTTCGACTCATCGGCTGACATCAAGGCTTCATCATGTTAGCTGGACCGGGGGCTTCATCATCTCTTCATCAACCTACTCCGGAGACTTCGGCGTCACTGGCCGACCAGCTCCGTCACGTTAGCTGGACCGAGGGCTTTGCCTCGGCGAGCCAACCTTCGCCAGCATCGCCATGCCGTTGCTTTATCGCCCATCAGGCGATAGGTGTGCGGATCGAGTCCCAATTTTGGGAATCGCCTTTCTTCGGATTGCTACAACAAATAAGCCAGGTGCTATTAATCCTAGTATTTTTTGCTTGTTTGGGTTCATTTTTCCCAACGAATTATTACTCTGGTTTGTCCATTATATGTACGCAGGTCTATCAAATGGTGGCCGCATTAACGACGGTCGCATGGTGGTTCGGTCGGTTTCCGTACATAGTCCGGCGAACGCTGCATCCGGAACTCGAACCGACCTGTGAATTCAGGGCTTGCCATGCCTTTACCGCATCACGCCGCCGCCCTGCATCGACATTGACTTCGGCGCCAGGCCATATTTCTTATGCAACGATTTTTATTATTATTATTATTACTATTATCTCTGGTTTGCACTATTTTTTGTGCACAGGAAAATGATCCAGCCGGACTATATCCTTTGGCGTCACCTCGGCTGGACGGGGGGGCTTCGTCAACACTTCATTACCCCATGCCGGGGACTTCAGCATCACCCTGCCGTCCTGCATTGACCGTGCTATGTCACCACTTCGGAGTGCCGAGCTCTTTGCTCCGCCACCTCGGGACCGGCTTGGGGGATGGAACCTTGTCCCGCATCAAGCTCGGACCGCTTCATCAATACCGAACACATTAACCAGCTAAGTTGCCTTCATGCTCAAAGTTTTAAATTTTTAACTTGTGTTCGGCTCGACCAAGCATTATACTTTTTTGGAAAAAAGTTGCTTGTAAAAATTTCCTTGTCCAAACTTTGTTTGTGACGCGCAAATTCAAATACCCCGTTTACTTGGGGGCTTCCTTCATGAAGCTTTTTCCTCTTGCATATGATTATACTTGTACGGCTTCGTTCCTTGTTCGTGTATTACGCCACAATATGCACCATATTGACTTAAGCGATTTGCAAGATGGGTTACCTGGCTCCTGTGCTTACCCCTACATTCCCGATTGTTTGGCTAGGGAGTAAAGGGAGCACCTCTGCGATTGTCACGGTCGGGTCACCCGAGCCGGACCTCAGACCGGGTGAAGCCGAAAGCTAGCGCTCTTATTGTTTTCAATCATGGTCGGCACACAACGGAACTCATGAGTACAAAAAATCTATTGCACAAAGTCTCATAGTAATAATGAGCACCGAAGAAAGGTATCGGTGGGGGTACTATTTTCTTCGAAGATGCTTCTTACACTTTGTTAGTAATATAGCATAAGTTCCCTGAGCGCGCTTTGTCTGTTACAGCCTTATGGACTGATTGCCTGGTTATCGAAAACACCATCAATATTCTCGACAGGTGGAGTACATAACACTTTTCGGCCCTTGCCGAAGAGGGAGAAGCCGACGGTCGGTTAAGACGCGTATAAAGTTCGAGTGAACATAGATATGATACAAGTACTTCGGTACATACAATCATTCTTTTACCCAAGTCACTTGGGGGCTCTTATGTTTATTTGAGCCGTTTTATAATAAGTGTTTTTCTTCTTAGTCGTTGCAAAGTTTTTATTATTATTTATCACTCCTTTTTTCGACACAAGTGTGCGGTCACTAGCCGGGGAGCCTAATTTCTCTCTCAAAGCCGCTAGAGTTTAGTTTGCTAAACTGGCCTAGTAAGAAGTACTCCGCCTTCGGGATAGGAGGTTGAAGCCGTAGGCTGACCCGCTTGAAGTTTTGAGATAGGATGTGTCATGTTAAAGCACGACAGAAGCACCTTTTTTTTCTAAAGTCCAATTTTCGGATTGGCACCGAACACTTGATCTAGTTCGGACATTAACCTTTTGAATAATTTTTTTGGCTTTTCGAGCCCATGGCACTTTTAAACTATTTGTGTGTTTTCAACACAAGTCTCGCAGTGCAACGCCGGACACCTTTAGAGATTCGGCAAAAACATTCTCAGATATTGCTCTATATGCATCGGTTTCGAATTGTGTCTTCGGTCAATAGTTGGGTTGCCCGGCTCATGCGCTTGCCCCCTACATTCCGCTTTGTTCGGCTAGGTGTGCAAAGGGAGAACCACTGCGATGGTGCTTCCAGCTCACATGGTTAAGCACCTCAGTGGAGAAAGCCAAAAACTGACTGTCACAATAAGCATAAACTGGTCAGCGATCCGATGACTGTGTTAAATGATGGGCCATTCATAACATTGGCCGAAGTGTTTACGGCTTGACCTCAACTGTCGCCGAACACTACCGGGGGCTAGTAACTGGCCTCCCAAACTAAATCCTCAATATTTTGCTCTTACATTAGAGCTGAGGTTTCATGATCATGCTTAGCATGCCAACCCAAAGAAAGAAACCGATAGCGGAACTATTTTATTTGGAAGACATTTCCTATGTTAAACAGCAATGTAACATATCTCTTTGCGTACCTTTGTTTATAAAACCGTATGGCCAGATTGCCTTGTTTGTCGTAAATCTTTGCCCTCATAAAGGCTTTATAAAGTAGGACAAACACTCCTCGGCTACTGGCCGAGGAGGTTGAAGCCGATGGTCGGTCAACAAAGTTTTGTACAATGCGGATCCGAGCATTAATGACATAAATTACTTGGATACATAGATTCATTACACATAATTTGTGATTTTACTATGGATATCGATCCTTAATTCGGCCACCCGTGCCCGCATTAAGGCTCGGGGGCTACTGGGTTTCGGGCTTATTATTTAGAAATATTAAAGGGGCACATCGATCCCCCGATCTGGTGTTGCCACCCGACCAGTGTCGGGGGCTACTGCATTGCCTGTTCTATGCAGAAAATTTTAAGTGCAATACAGTTTCCGAGGAGATTTTGATCCTCAGGTTGGTCGGCCGCACCCAACCTGAGTCTCGAGGACTGAGCACGCTGCTTTTTGTGTCCCGAAGTATTCTGCCGAGCTAGGACTTGATCCTCAGGCCAATTTTGCAAATCAACCTGAGTCTCAGCGATTACTGGGATCAGCGGTCTTATGCCATCCTTTAGGTGCATCTCGGGTTTTAGACCGATACACGCCTTGAGGGCTACTAGCTATATATCTCGTGAGAGAATAAATTGCATCAATAAAAAACATTGACCAAAAATCAGCCCATGACCGAGGTGCTTAACCACCTCGGAAGCAGTTCGGCATATAGCTCGGATGCAAGTGGCTGGCTCCTTAGAGGGCATTTCCGGCATTAAGCTTGGCTAAACTCCTTCAACTTTTTTGGACCAAGATGATCTATGACATCTTGGATATAGTCCGGCGTTAGAGCTTGGACACAGTCCGGCGTTGGAGTTCGGATACATTTCGGCGTTGGAGCTTGAAAGCAGTCCGTCATTGGTACTCGGCTGCAAGAGATACCTTGAATGCAGTCCGGCATTAGACCTCGGACGCAAGAGGACACTGCCTCTCGGGAACAACTTCGAACCCGAGGTGTGGCATAAAAATAACAAGGCATTGATAAAGGTCGGAAACTTAAAGGGCTCCTCGGATACCCGACGTGTAAACTCGTCGAATGCATTTCGGCGATGCTCAAGATAGAAGATGAGAAGATTTGTTGAACCAGTTTTCAAGACCGGCAATCGAAGATGAAGAACAGTTCGGAAGAATCGAGGAGCGTCCCAAACTTGAAGACCGGTTCAGGGGGCTACTAACGGTGTCCTGGACTAGGGGGTACTCAATGCATCATCTCCCGATCTGTTAGATTGGGCCGAGGACCCCCATGGTCGTAAACTCATGGGCCAGTCCGGACGGGTGTCGCATACAAGGAAGATTCCACAAGACTGTTGGGGAACGTTGCAGAAAACAAAAATTTTCCTACTCGTTTCACCAAGATCATCTAGGAGTTCATCTAGCAACGAGTGATTAGATGCATCTACATACCTTTGTAGATCGCGAGCGGAAGCGTTCAAAAGAACGGTGATAATGTAGTCGTACTCGACGTGATCCAAATCACCGATGACCAGCGCCGAACGGACGGCACCTCCGCGTTCAACACACGTACGGGACGGGAGACGTCTCCTCCTTCTTGATCCAGCAAGGGGGGAAGAGAGGTTGATGAAGGTCCAGCAGCACGACGGCGTGGTGGTGGATGCAGGGCGTCACAGCAGCAGGGCTTCGCCGAGACTACGAGGGAGAGACGTAACGGGGGGAGGTGGAGGCGCCAGGGGCTGGTGTATGAAGTCCCTCCTCTCCCCCACTATATATAGGGGTGCCAAGGGGGGCTGGTGCGTAGCCTAGGAGATCTGATCTCCTAGGTGCGGCGGCCAGGGGAGGGTTTCCCTCCCCCCCAAGGCACCTCGGGGTGCCTTCCACCACTAGGACTCCTCCTAGGGGGAAACCCTAGGCGCATGGGCCTATAGGGGCTGGTGCCCTTGGCCCATCTAGGCCAAGGCGCACCCCCTACAGCCCATGTGGCCCCCCGGGACAGGTGGCCCCACCCGGTGGACCCCCGGGACCCTTCCGGTGGTCCCGGTACAATACCGATAACCCCGAAACTTGTCCCGATGCCCGAAATAGCACTTCCTATATATAATTCTTTACCTCCGGACCATTCCGGAACTCCTCGTGACGTCCGGGATCTCATCCGGGACTCCGAACAACATTCGGGTTTCTGCATATACATATCTTCATAACCCTAGCGTCACCGAACCTTAAGTGTGTAGACCCTACGGGTTCGGGAGACAAGCAGACATGACCGAGACGACTCTCCGGTCAATAACCAACAGCGGGATCTGGATACCCATGTTGGCTCCCACATGCTCCACGATGATCTCATCGGATGAACCACGATGTCGAGGATTCTATCAACCCCGTAGCTATTCCCTTTGTCTATCGATATGTTACTTGCCCGAGATTCGATCGTCGGTATCCCAATACCTCGTTCAATCTCGTTACCGGCAAGTCACTTTACTCATACCGTAATGCATGATCCCGTGACCAGACACTTGGTCACTCTGAGCTCATTATGATGATGCATTACCGAGTGGGCCCAGTGATACCTCTCCGTCATACGGAGTGACAAATCCCAGTCTTGATCCATGTCACCCAACAGACACTTTCAGAGATACCCGTAGTCTGCCTTTATAGTCACCCAGTTATGTTGTGACGTTTGGCATACCCAAAGCACTCCTACGGTATCCGGGAGTTACACGATCTCATGGTCTAAGTAAAAGATACTTGACATTGGAAAACTCTAGCAAACGAACTATACGATCTTGTGCTATGTTTAGGATTGGGTCTTGTCCATCACATCATTCTCCTAATGATGTGATCTCGTTATCAATGACATCCAG
Source organism: Triticum aestivum (assembly GCF_018294505.1). Taxonomy (NCBI): domain Eukaryota; kingdom Viridiplantae; phylum Streptophyta; class Magnoliopsida; order Poales; family Poaceae; genus Triticum; species Triticum aestivum. The sequence continues at coordinate 333,736,695 of NC_057807.1, read as the reverse complement.
TGTCCATAGTCAGGAAACCATGACTATCTGTTGATCAACGAGCTAGTCAACTAGAGGCTCACTAGGGACATGTTGATGTCTGTTATTCACACATGTATTACGATTTCCAGATAACACAATTATAGCATGAATAAAGACAATTATCATGAACAAGGAAATATAATAATAATGCTTTTATTATTGCCTCTAGGGCATATTTCCAACAAAGACTTGGTGATCAAGACAAGGACTCCTCCCCCACCGACGTATTCGGCTAGGACTCATGTTATCCTAGGCCTCTGGTGCATTATATAAACCAGGGCCAGGCTAGTCGATAGAGAGCAACAATCATACCATAGGCTAGCTTCTAGAGTTTAGCCTCTCTGATCTCGTGGTAGATCTACTCTTGTACTACCCATATCATCAATATTAATCAAGCAGGAGTAGGGTTTTACCTCCATCAAGAGGGCCCGAACCTGGGTAAAAACATCGTGTCCCTTGTCTCATGTTACCATCCACCTAGACGCACAGTTCGGGACTCCCTATCCGAGATCCGCCGGTTCTGACACCGACAGCCGGCCTTCCTAGTGAAGATGTCGCTACTCATCTAAACGACTTTGTTGATTTATGTGATATGCAAAAGAAGAAAGATACGGATAATGATATTGTTAAATTGAAGTTATTTTCGTTTTCACTTAGAGATCATGCTAAAGTTTGGTTTTCGTCTTTGCCTAAAAATAGTATTGATTCTTGGAACAAGTGCAAAGATGCTTTTATCACTAAGTATTTTCCTCCCGCTAAGATCATCACTCTTAGGAATGATATTATGAATTTTAAACAACTTGATCATGAGCATGTTGCCCAATCTTGGGAAATAATGAAATTGATGATTCGCAATTGCCCTACTCATGGTTTGAATTTATGGATGATCATACAAAATTTTTATGCCGATCTGAACTTTGCTTCTAGAAATCTCTTAGATTCGGCCGCAGGAGGCACGTTTATGGAAATCACGTTAGGAGATGCTACAAAACTTCTTGATAATATTATGGCTAATTATTCTCAATGGCACACCGAAAGATCTTCTAGTAAAAAAGTGCATGCTATAGAAGAAATCAATGTTTTGAGTGGAAAGATGGATGAACTTATGAAATTGTTTGCTACTAGAAATACTCCTCTTGATCCCAATGATATGCCTTTGTCTACTTTGATTGAGAATAATAATGAATCTATGGATGTGAATTTTGTTGGTAGGAATAGTTTCGGTAACAATGCTTATAGAGGAAACTTTAATTCTAGACCGTTCCCTAGTAATTCCTCTAATAATTATGGAAATTCCTACAATAATCCTTATGGTAATTTTAATAAGATGCCCTCTGATTTTGAGAATAATGTGAAAGAATTTATGATTTCTCAAAAGAATTTTAATGCCTTGCTTGAAGAAAAATTGCTCAAAGTTGATGGTTTGGCTAGGAACATTGATAGACTTCCGCATGATGTTGATTCTCTTAAACTTAGATCTTCTTCTCCTAAGCATGATATCAATGAGTCCCTCAAAGCAATGAGAATTTCCATTGATGAGTGCAAGGAAAGAACCGCTAGATTGCGTGCTAAGAAAGATTGCTTTGTAAAGGCGTGTTCTTCTAGTTTCCATGAAAATAATGATGAAGATTTTAAAGTTATTGATGCGTCTCCTATTAGATCTTTGTTTTTCAATATGAATCTTGATAATAATGGGACTAAATATGAGTCAACTTTAGTTAGAAGGCGTCCCAAGAATTAGGAGTTTTTAGATCTTGATGCTAAATTTGGTAAAATTTGGATTGGAGAGGTCATGACTTTAAATAGCATTGAACCCACTATCTCGGATTTCAAGGAATTGGATTATGATAATTGTTCTTTAGAAAGTTGTATTTCCTTGTTGCAATCCGTTGTTAATTCTCCTCATGCTTATAGCCAAAATAAAGCTTTTACCAAACATATCGTTGATGCCTTGATGCAATCTTATGATGAAAAACTTAATTTGGAAGTTTCTATACCTAGAAAACTTAATGATGAGTGGGAAAATACTATAAAGATTAGAATTAAAGATCATGAGTGTTTTGCTTTGTGTGATTTGGGTGCTAGTGTTTCCACGATTCCGAAAACTTTATGTGATATTCTAGGTTTCCATGATCTTGATGATTGCTCTTTAAATTTGCACCTTGCGGATTCCACCATTAAAAAACCAATGGGAAGGATCAATGATGTTCTCATTGTTGCAAATAGAAATTTGGTGCCCGTAGATTTTATCGTTCTTGATATAGATTGCAATCTTTCTTGCCCTATTATTCTTGGTACACCTTTTCTTAGAACGATTGGTGCGATTATTGATATGAAGGAAGGGAATATTAGATTCCAATTTCCATTAAAGAAAGGCATGGAGCACTTTCCAAGAAAGAAAGTAAAATTACCTTATGAATCTATCATGCGAGCTACTTATGAATTGAGTGCCAAAGATGGCACTACTTAGATCTATCTTCGCTTTTATGCCTAGCTAGGGGCGTTAAAGGATAGCACTAGTTGGGAGGCAACCCGATTTTATTTGTGTTTTTTGTTTTTGTTCCTGTTTAGTAATAAATTTTGCATCTACCTTCAGTTTAGATGTGTTTTTATCATTTAATTAGTGTTTGTGCCAAGTAGAACCTATAGGATAACCTATGATGATAGTTGATTTGATTCTGCTGAAAAACAGAAACTTTGCATGCACGAAATTAGTTTTGTTAAATCACAGAAACGTTCTTTTGTGTTTACTCTTTTTTATTCTGATCAATAGACAAATTTTCCAGGACTTCCTATTTTGGTAGGATTTTTAGAGTTCCAGAAGTTTGCGTTAGTTACAGATTGCTACAGACTGTTCTGTTTTTGACAGATTCTGTTTTTCGTGTGTAGTTTTGTTTATTTTGATGCATCTATGGCTAGTAAAATAGTTTATAAACCATAGAGAAGTTGGAGTATAGTAGGTTTAACACCAAAATAAATAAAGAATGAGTTCATTACAGTACCTTATGTGGTGGTTTTGTTTTCTTTCACTAACGGAGCTTATAAGATTTCCTGTTGAGTTTTGTGTTGTGAAGTTTTCAAGTTTTGGGTAAAGCTTTGATGGACTATGGAATAAGGAGTGGCAAGAGCCTAAGCTTGGGGATGCCCAAGGCACCCCAATATATTCAAGAATAGACAAAAGCCTAAGCTTGGGGATGCCCCGGGAAGGCATCCCCTCTTTCGTCTTCATTCATTGGTAACTTTACTTGGAGCTATATTTTTATTCGCCACATGATATGTGTTTTGCTTGGAGCGTCGTGTATTATATTAGTCTTTTCTTTTTAGTTTACCATAATAATACTTGCTGTACACACCTTTTGGGAGAATCCCACTTGATTAGAATTTTCTAGAATACTCTATGTGCTTCACTTATATCTTTTGAGCTTGATAGTTTTTGCTCTAGTGCTTCACTTACATCTTTTAGAGCACGGCGGTGGGTTAATTTTCAAGAAATTGCTAGTCTCTCATGCTTCACTTATATTATTTTGAGAGTCTTTTAGAACAGCATGGTATTTGCTATGGTTACAAAATTGGTCCTAGAATGGTAGGCATCCAAGTTGGGTATAACAAAAACTATCATAGGAAGTGAATTGGATGCTATGATCAATTTGATGCTTGATAATTGTTTTGAGATATAGAGGTAGTAATGTTAGGGTCATGCTAGTGGGTAATTATGAAATTGAGAAATACTTTTATTGAAGTTGGCAAGTCTCGTAGCATGCACGTATGGTAAAAGTAGTGTGACAAATTTGTTGCATGAGGTGCTCTTTTGATTGTCTTCCTTATGAGTGGCAGTCGGGGATGAGCGATGGTCTTTTCCTACCAATCTATCCTTCTAGGGGCATGCATAGTAGTACTTTGCTTCGAGGGCTAAGTAGACTTTTGCAATAAGTATATGAGTTCTTTATGAGTAATGTGAGTCCATGGATATACGCACACTCATCCTTCCACTTTGCTAGCCTCTATTGTGCCGCGCAACTTTCGCCAGTATCATGAACCCATTATTTACCTTCCTCAAAACAGCCACCATACCTACCTATTATGGCATTTTCATAGCCATTCCGAGATATATTGCCATGCAACTTTCCACCGTTCCATTTATTATGACATGTTCCATCATTGTCATATTGCTCTTTGCATGATCATGTAGTTGACATCGTATTTGTGGCAAGGCCACCTTCATAATTTTCATACATGTCGCTCTTGATTCATTGCATATCCCGGTACACCGCCGGAGGCATTCATATAGAGTCATATCTTGTTCTAGCTCTGAGTTGTAATTCTTGAGTTGTAAATCAATAAAAGTGTGATGATCTTCATTATTAGAGCATTGTCTCAGTAAGGAAAGGATGATGAAGACTATGATTCCCCCACAAGTCGGGATGAGACTTCGGACTTTACAAAAAGAAAAAAAAAGGCCAAAAATGAAAAAAAAAGGCCAAAGAAAAGAAAAAAAAGAGAAAAAAAGAAAAGAAAAATAATAAATAAAATGAGAGAAAAAGAGAGAAGGGACAATGCTACTATCTCTTTTCCACACTTGTGCTTCAAAGTAGCACCATGATCTTCATGATAGAGAGTCTCCTATGTTGTCACTTTCATATACTAAGTGGGAATTTTTCATTATAGAATTTGGCTTGTATATTCCAATGATGGGCTTCCTCAAAATGCCCTAGGTCTTCGTGAGCAAGCGAGTTGGATGCACACCCACTTAGTTTCTTTTGTTGAGCTTTCATATATTTATAGCTCTAGTGCATCCGTTGCATGGCAATCCCAACTCACTCACATTGATATATATTGATGGGCATCTCCATAGCCCGTTGATACGCCTAGTTGATGTGAGACTATCTTCTCCCTCTTTTTGTCCTCACAACCAACACCTTGTACCACCTTAGTGCTATGACCATGGCTTGCGCTCATGTATTGCGTAAGAGTTGAAAAAAGGCGAAGCACGTTAAAAAGTATGAACCAATTGCTCGGCTCGTCATCGGGGTTGTTCATGATGGGAGTATTTTGTGTAATGAAAATGAAGCATGGCCTAACTATATGATTTTGTAGGGATAAGCTTTCTTTGGCTATGCTATTTTGATATGACATGATTATTTGTTAGTATGCTTCGAAGCATTATTATTTTTATGTTTTATAAGCTTTTATCTTGAATCATTTGGATCTGAACATTCATGCCACAATGAAGAAAATTACATTGAGAAATATGCTAGGTAGCATTCCACATCAAAAATTATGTTTCTATCATTTACCTACTCGAGGACGAGCAGGAATTAAGCTTGGGGATGCTTGATACGTCTCCAACGTATCTATAATTTTTGATTGTTCCATGCTATTATATTACCCTTTTTTGATGTTTATGGGCTTTATTTTACACATTTATATAATTTCTGGGACTAACCTACTAACTGGAGGCCCAGCCCGTATTGTTGTTTTTTGCCTATTTCAGTATTTCGAAGAAAAGGAATATCAAACGGAGTCCAAACGGAATGAAACCTTTATGAGCGTGATTTTTGGAACGAACGTGATCCAGAGGACTTGGAGTGCAAGTCAAGAAGCAGCCGAGGTGGCCACGAGATAGGAGGGCGCGCCCACCCTATCCGGGCGCGCCCCCCTGTCTTGTGGGCCCCTCGGGCGGCCACCGACGTACTTCTTCCTCCTATATAAGCCTACGTGCCCCGAAAACATCCATGGAGCCAACGAAACACAATTTCCACCATCGTAACCTTCTGTATCCGCGAGATCCCATCTTGGAGCCTTTGCCGGCGCTCCGACGGAGGGGGAATCGACCACGGAGGGCTTCTACATCAACACCATAGCCCCTCTGATGAGTTGTGAGTAGTTTACCACAGACCTTCGGGTCCATAGTTATTAGCTAGATGGCTTCTTCTCTCTTTTTGGATCTCAATACAATGTTCTCCCCCTCTCTTGTGGAGATCTATTCGATGTAAACTCTTTGCGGTGTGTTTGTCGAGATCCGATGAATTGTGGGTTTATGATCAAGTTTATCTATGAGAAATATTTGAATCTCCTCTGAATTCTTTTATGTGTGATTGAGTTATCTTTGCAAGTCTCTTCGAATTATCAGTTTGGTTTGGCCTACTAGATTGATCTTTCTTGCCATGGGAGAAGTGCTTAGCTTTGGGTTCAATCTTGCGGGGTCCTTTCCCATGACAGCTGGGGCAGCAAGGCACGTATTGTATTGTTGCCATCAAGGATAAAAAGATGGGGTTTATATCATATTGCTTGAGTTTATCCCTCTACATCATGTCATCTTGCTTAATGCGTTACTCTGTTCTTTATGAACTTAATACTCTAGATGCAGGCATGAGTCGGTCGATGTGTGGAGTAATAGTAGTAGATGCAGGCAGGAGTCGGTCTACTTGTTGCAGACGTGATGCCTATATACATGATCATGCCTAGATAATCTCATAATTATTCGCTTTTCTATCAATTGCTCGACAGTAATTTGCTCACCCACCGTAATACTTATGCTATCTTGAGAGAAGCCACTAGTGAAACCTATGGCCCCCAGTTCTATCTTTTCTCATATAAGCTTTAAATCTACTTTTATTTGCATCTTTACTTTTTGCATCTATATTATAAAATACCAAAAATATATTTATCCTATCATACTATCTCTATCAGATCTCACTTTCGCAAGTGGCCGTGAAGGGATTGACAACCCCTTTATTGCGTTGGTTGCGAGTTCTTTGTTTGTTTGTGTAGGTGCGTGGGACTTTTGAGGAGCCTCCTACTGGATTGATACCTTGGTTCTCAAAAACTGAGGGAAATACTTACGCTACTATTGCTGCATCACCCTTTCCTCTTCAAGGAAAACCAACGCAAGCTCAAGACGTAGCAATGCTCCGTCTGGGATCGATACTCCCACCACCGCTCCCTCACGATCGGATTCGGTGAATCTGTTTGCTCCATGGCCTAGAGGAGCAGCTCTATGTACTCCCGCGCGACTCCCTCCGATTGTATCGCCGCCTTTTCGCTCTGTTGTAGATATTTGGCCATGGATGTCGCCATCGCCGCTAGTTGGTCCGTGTTGTCAAACCAAGATTGTATCTCCAACATCCTAGTTAGCTTCACAGGGTCGCCGTCTGCGATCCTCACGTATCGGTTGTACTCCTCCATCGATCTACTTCTCCACAACACCTTCACTCGCCGGCGGTGGTTTTTGAATGGAAGAGGAGAGGAGTAGCACTAGTTTTGGATTAAAACAGGAGAGGAGCGATGCTGGTTTTGGACTAGAACAGGAGAGGAGGGGCGGTGGTTTTGAAATGGAAGAGGAGAGGAGCGGCGCTGGATTTAGATTGGAACAGGAGAGGAGCGCGGTGGTTTAAGAGGAGAAGAGCGGAAGAGCGGCGCTGGTCTTGGAAGTATTTTTTTTGTTGCTTTGCGTATTTTGGGTCAAAGTTTGACCACGTACTGTATTTGAAAAGCAAAATGTGAATGCATGTCACCGAAAATTGTATCGTTTGGTTCGTATATGAATGTACTTTCAAATTATATTATTTTTGCAACGTATAACATATATTTTATGTGCGAAAGTCATGGTCAATTATGACCCAGAATAAAAGGGAGACTAGTTAATGTGGGGTTGCTTTCTTAATTGAAGGGTAAATTGATTTTGATTTTGATCCAGTCACAGCGTGCCGGCCCTCTCGTCCAATCCTAAATTGATGTCGCACGCTCCTCTCCCTCTTCTCCATTGCAAAACCACCTCCTCTCCTCTCCATCATATCTAGTCCAAAACCACCGTATCACCTCTCCCTCTTCCGATCTTCTCCATTGCAAAACCACCTCCTCTTCTCTCCATCATCTCCATTCCAAAACCACCGTCTCGCCTCTCCCTCTTCTCTATTGCAAGACCACCGTCTCTCCTCCCATCTTCCAAAGCTAGCACCGGACCATTCAGAAGGACATCTATGGAGAGGATGCAGCAGTGAATCAGGCAGATCGCTGGCGGAGACCAGGCAAAGTTAGCCAAGTTGAAGGAGATCCTTACTTGGTTTGATAATGCATGGGAGATTTTGAGGACGGTGCGGGCCATGTGGCAATGTATGCGAAAGAGCGAGATGGCGGTGATGAGGGCGGCGATGTACATGTACTCCTCGGCGACACTCACGCCACAGTCCTCCAAGTTCATCGAGTATCTCCTCTGGGCGATGTTGCAGACAGATTCGCCCGAGGCGACAGTCAGGCAGAGTTGGTGGGCGTACAGGTCGAAGGTCGAGCACCCAGAGGATACCGAATCGATCGAGTATGGTGTGTTGTTCGTGAGGGTGCAGAGCCAGCCGGAGCCACAGGAGTATTCGTTCTCCCACCGCAAGAGGAGGCCGGATGGCGCGACGTCGCTTCCCCGCCGTTCTCCACGGTTCCCTCGATGCTCGCCTCGTTTCAACGGCGGTGGTAGGGTTTAAGGTAAGCTTCGCACTAACCTAATCTTCCACCTGCCCATGCTTACAATCAGTGTGACAGCTAATGAAAATGATGCTTACAATCAGTCTCCGAGTACTACGCCAATCACCCTAAAATAGCTCTAGACCTTTGGGTCAAAGTTGTGACACAGTGTACAAATAAAGAAAAATAGATTGGTGCTTCTTTCAAAAAAGAGTACTCCCTAGAAAACTGCCAATATAAGCTACTAGTATTTGGTTAGAGGATTTGCTGCCGAGAAAGATCCGTCCACAGAGAGCGCCACACATCCCACTGGTGGTGGTGGATGCCAATGCGTGCTTGCAGCATGGTTGGTGTCGGTAATTTTTAATTGGCACACCTTGCACTCTGCATATATGCCGGTTCCATACGTACATTTGTGCAGTTCCACCAAAATGCAGATGAATAACCCTGTTAGCATAGATAATGAAAAAGCGTGATTACATTATAGTGGCACTAGTTGATGAAACACACAAAATAAATAGAAGAAAATATTGCGATAGTATCATAGTATGCCATGCTGCGAGGGCGAGATGTGCCCTGCGATGCCTCATACGGTACGCCTCATACTGGACATCGTCCCAAGTCTCCCAAATACACCTTCTACCAGTGATGAACATCAGTGTACAACGGTAGTACAAGGAGGTGCCTTGAGACATTCAAATCTTTATTTTTGTATAGATCAACTAAAATTAAGCACCCCAGTTTGCAGAAATTCTTAAACATTAACAATGGGACTAGTTGATGAAACATACATTAACAAAGAGAAGCACTTTCTTTATCTACATTGGAAATGAAATGATAGAGAGGACACTCGCTCTATTTTAACTGTATTATTACTTTGTTTTATCAGTGACACTAGGGTCGAGCAGGTGGCAAACGAGGTATACCGTGCGTCGCAAGGATGGAGGCCGGGGGTGCTTAGACTGGGATGCTGAAGCTGGCTCTTTCAGTCACCAACATGGATGATTCAATTCATGGGACCTTTTGGTGCAGTTCACCTAAAATGAAGCAATGTCCCGTGAGCTAGCAGCTTCTTCTTCAATTTTTTTAAGAAAAGGGCTCCAGCCCCGGTTCCATTTCCATCAGAAAACGAAACCCTCAGAGCTTCTTCTTCATTTGTTGCAATAAAATTGAGCAACATCAAGGTTGGTTCTGAAGATCCTAGAATGCTCAACTATAATTTGGATATCATTTATGTAGTTCAACTAAGATCGAGCGTGAAATGTATATCTCTGTTTGCACAAAAAAGGTGGAAAGGAGGGTGACTAACAAGTGATGAAACATGCATCAAATGAAAAGAAGCATGTTCCTTATCTGAGTGGCAATCCTACAAGGACAGTAGCAATTTCTAAAGCAGTGGCATTGCTAGATATTAGTGTGGGCATTAGGATTAACTATGACAACCGTTAAATACGACATTACTTTGGGAACGGGAGAGTAGGCGGACCAGGACAGTTGCATTTCTAACGAAAAGAACCAACTTATCTTAATGGGAAATTTAGAAGGACATGTAAAAAAGTGCCATTGATTCATATTACTGGAGGCATTATATCAAAAACAACATTGCTTTAACATGTCCTTACTTTTAACAGTGCGACTGCTACATTTTACCAGTGGCATTACATAAGAGTGGCTCGGGGCAACAAACATCAGAACAGGATATCTGGGTTGGTCCCATTTTTGTTTGGTATAGCCACCTTATATTGTGTGAGGCTAGCAAATCTAGTGCTGGACTTACTCTGTTGACTTGTCCCCAGTCCCCACTTTATTTCCTTTTTCAACCAATAGATCGGGTTTATATTGAGTTTGTGTTGCGTTTCCCTTTATTTCCCTATTAGACCTAGAGACCAGTTGGATAGCCAGTCTTTGCTACTTTTCGCCCCCATTATTTCCTCTTTTGGCCAAGTCCTAGATTCAGGTAACAAATCCTCCCCCACCCCACCCCCTTTCTTCCTTGTTTGAACCAAGTAGTACTAGATTCGAGTGCATGAACTAGTTTTACCTCTTAAATGTAAAAAAAATTAGGTGGTTTTCGAACAGCCAATCGATCCTATCTACGAGGGGCCTGAGAAATAGTAAAAGATACAAATGCAGCGACATCAGGAGCTCGGGAAGTAGAGCAAGGCCGGTTTCGAAGGAAGTTATACCTGTTGGTCGCCGGGATGTCACTAGGTGGGCGGCGGGAGGCCGGATCTGCCCACACTACGGCAGCAAGGAAGAAGGGGTCAGAGGCCCTCCCTCTCCAGCGGTGCTTGGGAGAGAACGGCAAGGCAAACTGATCGGGACGCGCCAGCAGTGGGTAAGAGCCGTCGCCGAGGATGACCACGTGAACGTTGCACCTTCTCACCTTCCCTGGCAGATAGGATCCGGCTGGATCTGTGACCGGCGGTGAGCAAAGAGAGAGAGAGGGAGTGTGGCCACCACTGTCGTGTTTAGATCTGGAGAGGACGAGAAGTGTGAAGAGAGCAACACTAGCAAGCAAGCGCGGAGGCTCCTGCCTATATAGTGGAGTAGTACTAGTTTTCTTTTGTCTACCGGAGCCGGCTTGACCTCGTCAATGACTGTCGAGAAGTCTTCATGCACGTGGCCCGGAGGAGCACTTGTCGTCATTTTGATCTGAAGCACCGGATTATAACATATAACACGAAAAAATGCCACCTGACAAGAAATCATAACCTCACTGCCCAAAGGAGACAACATGAATCTCGGCGGACAAACTAGACGAGGAACAAAGCTCAAATTAAAGATAAACTCGTAGAAAAGGGGTCCGTTGATAGATGTCCTAATTAACATAGACGGCTTGACCTAGATGGCAGCCGAGTAGTCTTCGTGCATGTGCCCCAATGACTAGCCCAACTCAGTTGTCGCTGTTTAACCCTCGCCGTGATCTGAAGCACATGACACCTAATTTTGCGAGATGACAAGAAACCTTTTTTTAGATTTCTCACCACAACTACAGCCATGTACAACATAGCCTGCAGGATATGTAGACGATATGCCAGACCGACTGACCGTCTGGGGTGCGACGCAAATGCGACGGGCGTGCTGTATACTCCGTACATGTGTACCGCCATTTTCTAGAGGCTTTGCTCCATGGCGCAATCCATGGATATAAAATTAGTACACTGTACTATTTAAAAGTCAAGGGCGGGGCTTTTCCTGCATGATAGGCGGGGCAGTTCCACCTAGTCGGTTCGACAGAGACGCGAGAAGACGAGGGAGTAGGCTGCTGCAAACGTAGGGCTCTGTGATTTGACAGCGAGTTACTGCTGGACAGGGGGGCCACGTGATTTGACTTGCCATTATCATTTTAACTGCGGCGCTACGACCGGCGTGAGTCTCCCGATTCCTGACCACCTCCATACAGGTGCCTCTCCCAATGCTCCACCATGTAGTAGAGGCTAGCTCTTGCATGAGAGCCCACTTCTCCACTTTTTCCTTGCCTCTTTTTCCTCCACATATGCAAAAATGCCATGTAAAGCGCACTATTGTACTTACTTGCTCCTACAGGTGCTAAGCTTGCCACATAGGGATAAAGTCTGATGTGGCAAGTTAATCAAGAAGAGAGAGACTAGTTTGGTGACCCAAGGAAGAAATGGTGCTAAGCGCGTGTACCTAGGTGTAAAGACAATTTTGAGTCTATAGCTAATTAAATGAAGCAAACTTAGCAACAAAAAACTAATAAGCACACCATTTCATTGGAAGAGGTCACTCCTTGGCAAATGCAATAAATACTAGTACTCCCTGTGTCCCATAATATAAGAACGTTTTTGGCACTACACTAGTGTCAAAAACGTTCTTATATTATGGGACGGAGGGAGTACGAAGAAAGAGATAGAGAGGAGTAAAAAAATACACTTATAGCCAACCTTATAGCTAACCTTGTTGTAGTATGAGTGACTAAGTGATGACTATGTATGACATGCCAACATCAGATAGCCTAATGCACCGTGTTAAATCTCCAAGGGCGCGACCGCGCGAGCGACGCGACGGTCGTGGTAGGCGCGACCATGATACGGGCTGCTGGCAGCCCTTGGATCTGAGATCAAATGGTCACATGCTAAGTTGCTGAAAATTTGCAGAATAACACTCCAGGATAGGATATTCACCCATAGGTCTAGAATCACGCCATGCAACTATTTGATCTTAGATCCAAGGGCTCTCGGAAGCCCGTATCATGGGAGAATGGAAAGCCACTACCCTGCCGTTCGCACGCTGGCAGTTCGCTCCTACTCGTCCCCGCACATCCTTTAATACTATGATGGTTCGCTCCTAGTCGTCCCGTCCTTTCACATTACGGCAGTTCCACTAATCCTAACCCTCCTCCCAAATCCATGGCATCCCAAATCTCCACGATCGGCGGTGAGTACAAGGTTAGAGCCATCACCGGCGATGAGTTCGACGTCATCTACACCCGTTCTTCCACGATGGTGAAAGGATGCCTTTCTCGCTTCAGACACATGTTCGAAAACTCAGATGATGAGTGGGTCGTTGGGCTAGATGTTGAGTACACCACAGTCCTAGGACGAGAGAAGGATCTAAAGGACGAAGAGAGGAAGAAGCCCGCCGTGATCCAGGTTTGCGTGCATGACTTATGCTTGGTCTACCACATATGCCATGCCGATGTTGAATGCCTGGATTTTAAGGACTTCCTCGAGAGCAACCTAGTCAAATTCGTTACTGTAGACTTTACGAACGACGAAGAAGTCCTGGGTCGGATAGGCCTTGTTGTAGGCAACCCCTTCAACCTCCAGAAGAATCGGCTGGTGTCCTCTCGTCAGCCTTCAATGCTGACCCTGGCAGGAGCCATGGTTCATCCTTCGTATAGTAAACTGGAGAAACCTCCATACATGTTTCATCGTTATGCATGGTAGCGGATGTACTAGATATAGACCACATACACTACGCTGCAATGGATGGCTACCTTTGTTTCAATATCTACAAGGGTTGGATGAAGAGCAAGAGCCAAGTGTGTGGTTCAAGCAAAGAAGTATCAGCCAAGAGGAAGAGGGACAAGGACGAAGTCGAGGACGTGGACGAGGACTCCGAGTAAGGTGGCCGTGTCGTTGCTCATGGTGGTTCTAATGCAGTGTCTACCGGAATAGTTGCAAAGTTTAATTTCAGGTGTGCTTAATTTAATTTGAGGGGTGTGTTGTGCTGAGCCCCCAGCAGAACTATGTTATGTTTCTTCTCATTACTTTAACTCTTCAGTACGTACATACTAGTATTTCTTACATTTCATCTTTTAGTTGGTATAGTACTACCACTCATTTCTTCACATTATATACGTACAATATATATGGCCAACATCATATAGCCAGCAGTTTAGTTGTCAAAGAATTTCAGGGTGCTTAGTTTTGTCAAAGAATTCCAGGATGCATAGTTCTATTTGAGGGGTGGGTTGTGCTGGACACCATTATTGTGACTAGCCTTTTTAATAGTGCTATATGCATAATTTGGTGACGAGCGCTCTCTATATGTACCACCTTTTTTTTAATTTCAAGTTTTGCTCCATGGCGCAATCCATCGATACTACTACTGTACAAAAGTATACATTTTTTAAAAGGCTAGAGGGCGGGGCAGTCTAGCTTGGTCGGTTTCATGAGAGGTGAGGGCCTTTGTGATTTGATGGCTCATTACTGCTGGAAGGCGGGGCCTTGTGATTTGACTGCTCGTATAAATGCACCGACGACCTGAGGAGGAGCAAAGAACCGTGCGGTATACTCAAGTTTTCCACTGGAGTAAGACGGAGGAGCACGAAACACGGCAGCTCAGTGCCATATGGCGATAAAAAATGATCTAATTTGCTAGTCATCTCATTGTTAGCATTGTTCTATTCATTCCCTCAAAAAAGCATTGTTCTATTCATGCCTCGCAGAGAACGTGACATGTGCGGCGAAACACCCGAAGCAAAAGATGAAACATAGGAGCAAAAGAAGAAGGAAGATTATCACCCCAAATGATCTAATTCACCGCGGAGTCGTAACTGCTTCTTCATCGCCTCCACGACCTCCATCTCCTTGCACGTCTCCTCCGCCATCTTCTTCATTCTGTCCATGATGCAAGATTTCTCGATGCGAGCCTTCATCATCTGTTCCACGGCCGCATTACGTACCTTGACAGTAGCCGGGTGCTCGATGCAGAGCTTCACCAACTCCTCCTTCTGTTCCATGACGAGGGCCTGCAGCATCTTCATCGAGGAACTACTATTCTCATGTAGCTTCTTCCAGCCGGCGTTCTTCTCCTTCAACAGGTCGATCTCGTGGCAGAGCTTCGCCTTGTCCTCCTGAAGTCGCGGGATTTCACCGGTCGCCTTCTTCTCCGAGGCAATGCTCTTCTTCAGCAGCATCACCAAGCCGGCGATCAACTCCCCCTGCTTATTGAGCTCAGCGGGCATGTCGTCGAGGCTCTCCTTCAGCAGCTCCACCAACCCTTGGATGAACTCCTTCTACTTATTGAGGTGCTTATTGAGCTGATCGGGCATGCCGTCAAGGGATAATGACTCCAGCGCCGCCAGCTTGGCATGTTCGCCTCCGCGGCTAGGGCGCTCCTGGGAGCCATCGCTTGCCCATGATAGATCTTTCGAGGTCTCTGCGTGGCGGCGAGCCCTCTCTTTTTTTCTACAGCCTTGGTTGCCGCTCCCTTGTTATGAGTAGTTCTCGACCTAGAGCTCTTCTCACCGGCCATGGCAAGGAAGGACGAAGAAGAAGCACTTATGAGGAGTAAAGGCAGAGTAATTTTCGGTTAGGTAGTTACCCTTTTTTATAACTAAGTACTAGCACTAGTACTAATACCTGCATAGTGAGAACATGCTCAGGTTTGGTACATACTAGTAGGTGTGAGCATGCTTTCGAATGTGATGGGAACAAGGTAAAGATTAATTGATGGTTTTGGTTTCGAGGCCCGAAACGGCTCCCGATGAGTTTAGCGGAACATAAATTTCAAGTAGACTACACTACTCAAATGCATAAGTATTATATTACTGTCAAAAATTGGCACAAAATATGAAGGAGACCAATGGAAGTACTACTAGCAACCCATGATTTAACTACTAGTAATAATGTCTTTCTTCCACCCTCACGTCCACTCAATTTGCATGCGCTGTATTAATTGACCATCAATGAAGTGAACGACTTTACACGCGTCAAATTATCACATGGGGTGGATCTTGGTACAAAATTGCGTCCGCCGGTGTACCCGTGTGTGCGTGCGAGGGGATGAGTGCGTGCGTGGCATGTGTGCACATCTTCGCTTTGTGCATGTACCGCCAGTATGGCTCAGGGAGGACGAGTACATTCTTCTGGAACCAGTAGCACGTCACTATGATCAATCTACGCAAGGAGGTCGCGACAACGCCTCCACATGTGCCATGTGGCTTCATGAACTGTAAGAGAAACACCGTGTAGCATGCCATTGGAATTCTAATTTATGTGTTTTGCACATACTCGAAGTACTAGTAAGGTACATGTGCATTGCACGGATCAGATTTTGCAACCAAATTATGAATAAATACCACACTATAGCAAGTAAGCTCTGAGTCATATATGTCTAATGTAGACCTTCGTTTAATTCTTATAGTTCATCTCATTCAAAATCAATTAGTTTTTATAAAAAAGCTAGGGCCTCTTGGATTCGTAGAATTTCCAAAATGCAGGAATAGGAAAAACATGGGATTATAGTGGAATGTCGTCTTGAATCCTACAGGATTGTACGAGTGTTTGATTGTGCATAGAAAAAACACAGAATTCTTTCAAAGAGGTTTGAGTGGATGAGATGTTTCGTATGAAATCTAGTGCAAATGAATCATATGGAAAAATTCCTATGGTTTACAATCCTATGAATCAAACAACCAAGATAGGAAAAATTCCTAATGATTAGAATCCTCCAAATTTCCTTTGAGAATCCTTTGAATCAAAGAAGCCCTTAATCTATTTTATGATTCATGGAATTGTGTGTTGTAAAGCATAAAGTAAAAAATAAATAATGGCAATTCAACTAGAAAAAAATTTGGGCAGTTATGATACGGAAGATTCTAGAACAAAAGAGAACCACTGTTGTTTTGAGGTTTGTGCATTATGCTTAAGTTCAACCATGGAGTCTGCTAGATTGTACATGTGGCAAAATCCGGTGGGGGCTAGAAGATGGTGCGAGGGGCCGAGTGGAGGGAGACTATGAAGGAATGCACAAGTGCGAGATCAATATTTAGAGAGAGGGGGCGAGAACGTGCGATGTTGCGCGCAGTGGCGAAGCCATGAAAAATAAATGAGCTAGGGGGCCAAGCATTGCTAATCCTTTACGAGGAGGGTCAATTCATGAACTTAAACCATTTTTAGCAGCAATTGTCTAATGATCACATTCATATTAGCCTCGATATATAGTGATGTTAGGGGGGCAGGGCCCTTACTGCCCCCTGTCTTCGCCATTGTGCGCGCGTCTGAGAGACGAAGCGGAAGGCATGGATGATGAGAGGGGGGTGTTGGATATATAATTAATGTGGGTGTATTAGCTATAAATGTTAATCCTATATACAGAGGTATAGATTGATCGATGTGGACGTGGGAAAGAGGGTGAGACCTCACTGGATATATCGACTGGTCGGTTTGTGTGGAAAACTATGAAAGACCTAGCTATATACACACACACATAGAGGAACATCGATCGTTGCGCATGCACGCGTGAGAGATAAAGAATGCCCGATATGATGGAGAGGGGGATGTGTGTGGGTGGGTGCCTTCATGGGAGACCGACCTGAAGAAAAAGATTGCATGTGTGCGATGGATAATGCCGACTGGTAGTGTGTGTGCATGCATGCACGAGAGAAAGTTAGTGGTACAATTATAAAGAGAAGACGATTGTGTGGGTGTAAAAGACTAGGTGAGGTCATAATCAATGTAAAGTTGAAATCAAATATTTGAATAAGAGATCCTGATGTTTGAAACCTATGCATGCATGAATATAATGGAGATCCGCACGGTGTGGTTTGGAAACGAGCATGTTGTAATGTATACACATTGAACAAGGTCAGACTGATTTGAATTTGAGATACCGATGGCAGACATCATTTGGCCACGTCGCATCCGTGCATGGACACACTATTCTAATTGGAGATGATGGGTGGCTTTCGCATCACATATCTATATCTATACCCCTATATATATATGTATTATTGTATATTTTATATTTTTTTATATTGTGTTGGGTAACTTTAATTTTGAAAGATGGTCGTTGGATGAGGCGAATCCGATGGTCCAAAGATGGCAAATTTGAGCACTATTGGCCGTTGCATATCATCTAGATTCCACCAGATTTCACCACATGTATAATCTAGAAGACTCCATGGTTGAACTTAAGCATAATGCACAAACATCAAAACACAAGCACTTCTTCCTTGTTCTAGAATCTTCCGTATCAGAATTGCCTAAATGTTTTTCTACAAGATTTGCCACTATTAGTTTTTACTTTATGTCTTACAACGCACAATTCCATGAATCTAAAATAGATTAGCTTTCTTATAAAAACTAGATGATTTTGAATGAAATGAACTATAAGAATTAAACAAACATCTACATCATGAATATATGACTCAAAGCTTACATGCTATAATGTGGTATTTATTCATAATTTGGTTGCCAAATTTCATGCGTGCAATGCACGTGTACCATACTCTAGTCTAAATGGTGTTTGTGTGTGTGTTGTGCGTGTTGAGGTGCAAATTGTCTTTTTTTGGTACACATTAAGCTTGTTCTTCCGAAATTTCAAGCCGCGCCTTGTTATGTCGAAAATTCAAACTAGCGTCTCTGTCTATCATGATGCGAAACTCCAGCCTCTTGAACCCGCGCCTTGTTAGCCCAAAATATTTAAGATATATCTTTGTCTCGTTGTGCTCCGACAACTCCCTCCATCTCAACCCGCGCCTTGCTATTCCGAAATTACAACGCGCGTGAAAACTCCCACCTCCCTTGAAATCCCGACACGCAAAATGCCCGTGGTACCCCTGAACCAAAAGAACCGCCTCAAATCAGTGGGGGTACTTTCGTAACTTACCCCACATTTCGGACAAGCGCGTCCCTAAGCCATGGTTCCCCACTGCCATCCCATCCGCCCACCCATTCATACACCGAGGCCGCGAAAACCCATGACGAAACCCCACACCCTGCTCCGTCCGCCACCCAGTCGGAGCCTCTTCCCCGATGACGTTGTCCACAGCAACACCTCGACGTCCCTCATCCACCGTACCGGATGAGGATCCATCGTCGATCTCGTCGTCCCGCCGGTTCAGCCACCCCGTCCTCCACCTCCAAGGAGTTGCCCCGACATTCCCCTCGTCTTTCGCGCCACCTCCATTCCCACACCATCGTCTTCACCTGCACCACCGAAAGAGCATCATAATCACCGTTTCCTCGGATGAAGCAGCGGCCTAATCGGCGCCACCAAAGAGGTTGTACACTAATCGCCGCATTTTCTTCTTGATTCGATCTCATGGTGCTGTCAGCGCTCGGTACCGAGCCGACACGGCGTTGCTCCATCCACGGCGGTGGCGCCGGCCACTTCCTCAATGGCGTCGCTCCCTCGGCGGCGACGTCCACATCAGTAGGAGCTGCTGCTGCTTTAGCTCTCGCTCACGTTGCTGCTCTGCTCTTGCTCTCGGTCCCCTGCCTGGTCTGCTCTTGTTATTCCTCTTGCTCGCGCTGCTGCTCTCGCTCTTGCTCTTGCTTGCGATGCTGCTCCGATTTAGCTACATTTCAGTCAACTCAATCGACTTTTGGGTTAGTCAATTTTCAGG
>NC_057807.1:333693253-333717048 GCF_018294505.1 Triticum aestivum | reverse complement strand
CTTGCCGGGGTGAAGGAAGAACTAGCTACGGCGGGGAGGGGGGCTCGCCGGAGAGGTACCCCACTATCTATCTTAGGGTTCAGGGTGGGGGCGGTGGTCGCCGGTGGTGGCGGGGTGGTGGCGTGGGGATCGCTGGAGAAAAAGCTCGGCACGGGGGGGCCTAGAGGGATGGCCAGGGCGGCGGCGGACCGGCAGTGGGGAGTATTTTCGGGGCGGGGGCGGCGGTGGGCTGCTGTTTGGCCGGTGGTGGCTAGCGGCTCAGTGGGGTGGAGGTTGAAGATGAACCGCAGGCCCTTGATTTCGTATCCAATGGGTGCAAAATCGACTGACCAAAGATGAAAAAGTCAGTCGACCGATGTGTAGCCTCACCTTGCTAGTGCGTTCAGTTTCGACAGCAAAATTCAGTTTCGACAGCAAAATTCAGTTTCGACAGTTAAGTTTAGTTTCGACAGTTAAGTTCAGTTTTGACAGTTAAGTTCATAGATGAGCGGCTGATGTATTTTACATCTAGCACTTTGTGGTTATGTATTTTACGTCATGTATTGGAGATGCTATTAGAATTCCACTCAGGTTAACCTTGTCTCTCTTGTCTTGCTTCAGCCTCGGCGTCGTACAACTCACCGGAGCTACTCCAATGACGAAACCCTCCATCACAGCGGAGCAGTACCTCGGGCTCCATCTCCATATGCCTAAGATCTTCTTCCCCTCCTCCGACAGCCAAGTCAGCCGGAGCATCCTCACCAGCCAACCCAATCACGCTGAGATCGACATGGCTTCGCCAAAGAGGTTGTGCACTTGTTGCATCTCTTTTTTACTCTACATGTTATATATATTGTCCAATTAGCACTCGTAGTAACGGGAAATACGATTATTTTATCCTACTATATGACAAGCAGTGAGGTACCAGGCAACTTAGCTATCCGTGATGGACTCTCTTGAACGCCATCATTATTTATCTCTACGCGTTTGAGCTGTGCATTTGTCGATGGGCCTGGGAGTTGAGCTAGTATGGCAGTGGCCTGGGTCCAAAGTAATAGAAGTAGCACAAAAACATTTTTTAGTGTAGGATTTTCCTTGCTCAAGCCTACCTACTAGAATCGCCAGTGCTTGAAAGGAAAAGTGAATGAAAAACATAGGAATTGGAAAATTTCCTATGGTACTACTTTTCATGAATTTGGTGCAAAGGAATGAAGCAAAGGAAAACTATAGGATTTGTTCCTTTAGTGTCTCCTTGAAAGAAAAACCATAGGAATTCTAATTTCCACTTGTCCTCCTTTTCATATTCCTATTCATCAAGCACAAGACTAAGAGATAGTAGCATAATAGCATTATAATCGTACATTTTCTTGTGGTTTGACTTAATCTCACCATGCTTTTTTGCATCCTGTGATCTTCCAATTGTTGTGAATCAAACACCCAGATTGGCAGAAATCATGTGTTTTTAAATTCTCTGTTTTGCACGTGCATTCCTATCCTATTCCTGTCTATTTCCTATCCCTGCATTGTTAGACTCCTAAAATTCAAACAAGCCCTTACTCAATTACTTCTGTTACAGATATGTGTCAAAGAAAACATTATGTGGTTTGTCCTGCTCCTGCGGCGTTGTGTTCCACCCCAGCTCAGCTGCTCCAACGACGGAAGGGTTCACCACAGCAGGGATCCGCTCTCCAGACTGTCTTTCGCCGCCTCAGATCTTCTTCCCCGCCGCCGACAGCCACGACAACTGCATTACCATCATCGACTGAGCGGATGACCTTGAGGACTACACGGGTCCGCAACAGAGGTCACGCTCTTTCGTGTCTTCTTACATTATGCGTCGCTTAATATGATGACATGCTACATTATCATCGTGTTCACCTATTAGACTCCGAGTCAGGTCCAAACTAATGCTGAAACTTGAGTTTTTAAATGGTTGTGGGGTACATATTGGGGCAGCAATTAGTACTATCTGTCTACTATCTGGTTAATCTCTGGTGTCTACTGTGAGTTTCATGTTGGGTGCAAACAAACATTAAAGGAGCCGTTATCTATATTTTTAACTAAAGCTATTATCTACCTGTTATCATTGCTTTTGGGTCTATCCACAGTTTGCTACCATCACTCTGGATTTGTGCATGCACTCCTTACATAATCTCACTATGTTTTATTCCTATGCATGCCAGTTATTGTACACAATGGAACTGATCATGTAGAGCAAAAGAGATGAGCCTTGCATGGCAATAAAATTTCATGCAGACGTCGTTCCATGGTGGGTGCAAAGGCAGCCCCCCTCCACCCATTTCGGATCGTAATTAAGAGGAAGATAACTGTTTTGAGGGGGATTCAGAAGGAGAAGACCACTCCTATTTACCCCATGAGGTCTTCGCTCAAACTTGGGCATGTTGATGTTGGTAATATCATGCATATGGTGCCTTGCATTGCTTACTGTATACATTAAAGATGTCATCTGCTTACTTTAGACATGCTTTGTGTCAATGACATCTGTTTAGTTTCTTTATTGTATATGTGAATCATGCAATGCCATTTTATTTAGCCAGGCATCATATATGTGAATTTTGCAATGCCACCCTGGTTAGCCAGTCATCTTATATGTGAATTATATCATGCCATCATTTTTTATTACATGTTAAATTTGTTAACAATTTTAGTACATTCAATTACTCTTCCTGTGCATCAGCCATTCGGCACGGTCATGGAAAAATCTGGAGTGGAAACAAGATCTTCAGAGCAGACAATGCTATCTGATGAAGCACATGTCTTGTTGGTTACTGATAGCTCCTCAGAGGAGGATTCAGAGACAGATGACCAGTCATATCCCCCCCCCCGAGGTGCATGCTCTAACTTGGCAGGGTTATGTTGCTCATATCGTGCGTATGGTATCTTGCATTGCTATGTCATTCGCTTAGTTTAGACATGCTTTGTGTGAATGCCACTTGTTTAGTGTCTAATTACCATATATGTGAATTATGCAATGCCATCTTGTTGCAAGACATTATATATGTGAATTATGCAATGTTATCTTGTTGCAAGGCATTATGTATGTGAATTATGCAATGCCATGTTGTTTAGGCAAGCGTCATATATGTGAATTATATCATGTCGTCCTTCTTTTTGTATTTCTCATTGCTTTTGTAGACAATGTTTGTATATTCAACTGCTCTTCCTGTGCATCAGCCATTTGAATTGGTGATGGAGAAATCTGGAGTGAAAACAAGGTCTTCAGAGCAGACAATGCTACCTGCTGAAGCAGATATCTTGCTGGTTACAGATAGCTCTTCAGAGGAGGATTCAGAGGCAAATGACCAGTCCTATTATCCCCCTGAGGTGTATGCTCAAACTTGGCACGGTTATATTACTCATATCATGCATATGTTGTATTGCAATGCTTAGTTTTTACATCATAAACACAATATTGAATGCCATCTCCTTAGTTGACACATCATATATGCGGTTGCCCTCTGCTCACTTCCTTAGTATATAAATCATATATTTTAATTATGTCATGCCATGATGTTTACATAGACAGCATGTATCTGAATTATGGCATGCCAACCCATTTTCTAAAGACATAATATAGTTATATCATCTCATCATGTTTACATAGTCATCATATTTTAAATTATGTCATTCTATCCGTGAATTATATAATGCCATCATGTTTCCATCCACGGCATGTTTGTGATTTATGGCATGCCAACCACTTTAATAGACACATCATATAGGTATATCATGTCATCCTGTTTACATAGTCATCATATTTTGAAGTATGTCATTCTATCATGTTTAGTTAGCCATCATACATGTGAAATTGTGTCATGCTATCATGTTTAATTAGCCATCATATATGTGAAATTATGTCCTACCATTCTGTTTGGTTAGATAACATAAATGTGAATTATTTCATGCCCTATTTTCTTCCCTACTATCCATTGCACATGTCTATCTTACAATGTCTGTACATTCAATTACTTTTCTTGTTTATCAGGCATTTCAATTGGATGGAGTGATGGCAGTATCTGTGGGAGTAAAAACATGGTCTTCAGAAAAGATCGTGCTACCTGTCGATGCAGATAGAACCACGATTGTACTTGCCCAAGAACCAGCCCCACCACACATAACCCACACTCATGTAGATTGTACCCCCTACCCAGTTGGACAGAGAACTAGCTACACCCCTTCTAACCCCAACCCCAGCAGATAGACACCCAGTTCCCGTTGACACAGCACCGTCTCCACCACAGAGCACCCAAACACGAGCAGTTAGTAAGGCACCTGCAGTGCCCAAAGCACGAGGACCACCACTCCGAACCCCAAGTCAACGCTCAAAGCAGAAGAAGAGTTGTTCTCAGGTCAGGTTCCGTAGCTATGGTTCATACTACTTTGCTCTTGCATCACTATATTTACTCATACCAACTAATTTCAAATTTGAAGGATGCAATTGAAACTCCAATGGCACAACAGGTATGCTTTAAACCTGTTTCTTCAACGTGTTTGGCTATTTGCTGTTGTTACTTGCTCTATGTTGATTTCAGTTTCAATTGAATAAACAGTTATGTTCTCATGCCATGCACATTACAAGTGTTGTTATTGCTGTGTAGTTTCCCACACTTATATTCTGTCTATGCTGCTTTGTCTTAAATAGATATGATTCGAACTATATCTATCTTGATTTGGGAACATAAACTAGAATGATATAGACCATACAGTGACCATACTACATAGATATATGTTTGTTTCATGTTGTTATCCTGTCCACCTTACTACTGAACTAGTTTATCAAAATGAGTTTCATATACTACATTGTAAACCTATGATGTGTCTGTTTGTTTCTCTTTTAGAACGCGGATAAAATATTGGAGAAGAGTACCTCGTTATGCAATGGTAAAGGAAGTAATGGAGATAAGGTTCAACATAGTGAGACATCCCTGTTGGTCTCCAAGAAAGCTGATAAAAACTATATTGAAGACACTGAGACAACCCCAAAGTCCAGTCTTGATGTAGTGTTCGAGTTACTGGCTACTACTGCTGGCACTAGCTCTTCGAACTCGTTGCCTGAATCAGTTCGGCTTCTTGAGTCTCAACTTCAAGTTGAAAGACATCGATCAGATGTTATGCGACAGGAAGCCGAAGGACTGAGGAAGTCCCTGCAGAATTCAGATGCATACTTTCTGGTGCAACAACAAGTGCTGGAGGACTTAAGCGCCAAACGAGAGAAAGTTAGTAAGCATGCTAAGCATCTTGCCAGCATTATGGGTACCCAGGATATTGTTTCTTGAGCTCTTCTGAAGTGGTTTCAGTTCTAGACTTGTTTTGCTGCGGCATTTATATGCTGTTGTGTTCCCTATATTTGCACTGGTGGCGAACTTTGATGCCCAGTAGATGTAATATGTGTAATAGCCATGATAGCCTAGCGTAAGTTGCTTGCTTATTTATTTCCTTATTGTCTTGTTTATTTCTTTGCTTGTAGTCAGTGTAGTTATTTTTCCGCGGTTTGCTAGTGGCCGCGATAACCTATTTTTTAAAACTAGGCCACAATAACCATGGGCTACATATTTACTATAGTTACCATGGGCCTCCGGTCATAGAAACAATGGGCCTTCTAAGGGTCGTAGAAACAATGGGCCTTCTATGGGTCGTAGACACAATGAGCCTTCTACGGGCCGAATCATTAATGGGCCTTCTACGGGTTGTATGATCGGTTGGCCAAACATGGGCCAATAACAGACCGCATTATGGCCGTAAACGGGCTAGAGTTGGAATCGTCTGTTCATGGGTCGACCATAATGGGCCATCATTAATCGGCCATATTTGATGACGCTATGAAAACGGACCAATGTATTAACGGGCCACAAAACGGGCCGACTGTAACCTCAGGTTGAATTTAGCCCACAAGCAGAAAATGACAGTAACGGGCCGTAAGTAAACGAATGCTGGAAATGAGCCCAAGAGTAAATGGGCTCTGAGAAGGCCGAAAGATAACACTGGCTGGAAACGGACCAATGGAATAACGGGCCGTTAATGGGTATAAAGTGATACACTGTTCATTGCAGGCCAGTTTCACCACAGGCCGTTAATGGGTATAAAGTGATACATTGTTCACTGCGGGCCAGTTTCACCATGGGCCATTAATGGGCCAAGAGTCACAAAGGGCCTCATATGGGCTGAAAGACGTCATGGGCCATACATGGGCCAAAAGTGAAAACGGGCTAGAATCATACTGGATAGCCCAGATGATGCTACTGGGCCTAATTCCGATAGGGCGTAACGGGCCTTGGGTTAGCGGGCTGTAAATGGGCTAGATGCGAACAGGTCATTAACCGGCTTTCCATGGGCCGGCCCGCCAACTTTTGAAAAGTCAAATGGGTCGGCCTTTTCACAGGAATGGGCCTCTATTGGGCTGTGCCACGTGTCGATGTATCATAGGCGCCTTCTGTCCAATGAGTGGATGACATCTGTCCCAATGATGAGCCGACACGTGTTTCTTCCAGCCAATGATGATTTTACACGTGGGAAATCCCAATTGGTCGGGGCTGTTAACGGGTTATCGGATCCAAAACCCGACCCGATAGCTTAACAGCATTCCGTTACGGTGGATGAGACGTGTCGGTCACCCTTGACGAAAGCACTTCTGTGACGCGCGATTTATCGTCATGGAAGTGGACACTTCCGTGATGATAATTTTGGTAATGTCATGGAACACTTCTACGATAGCACAAGTATGACTATCTTGATTCTGTCATAAAATTGTCATGGATGTACATGCATGACAAAAAACGCGACCTACTGTGACAAACACGTATCATCACGGAAGTGTATTTTTTTGTAGTGGTTCTCCCTGAGTATGCACTGTTACCAAAGTTCGTCGTGCCGAGACACCACGTGATGATTGGGTGTGATAAGCTCTATGTTCATATACAACGGGTGCAAGCCAGTTTTGCACACGCAGAAATACTCGGGTTAAACTTGATGATCCTAGCATATGCAGATATGGCCTCGGAACACTAGAGACCGAAAGGTCGAGCGTGAATCATATAGTAGATATTATCAACATAATGATGTTCACCATTGAAAACTACTCCATCTCACATGATGATCAGACATGGTTTAGTTGATTTAGATCACGTGATCATTTATATGACTAGAGGGATGTCTATCTAAGTGGGAGTTCTTAAGTAATATGATTAATTGAACTTTAATTTATCATGTACTTAGTCCTGGTAGTATTAGCATATCTATATTGTAGATCAATAGCTCGCGTTTAGCTCCCCTGTTTTATTTTTGATATGTTCCTAGAAAAAACTAAGTTGAAAGATGTTAGTAGCAATGATGCGGATTGGATCCGTGATCTGAGGGTTATCCTCATTGCTGCACAAAAGAATTATGTCCTTGATGCACCGCTAGGTGACGGACCGATTGGAGGAGCAGATGCAAACATTATGAACGTTTGGCAAGCTCGATATGATGACTACTTGATAGTTTAGTGCACCATGCTTTACGGCATAGAATCGGGGCTTCAAAGAAGTTTTGAACACCACGGAGCATATGAGATGTTCCAAGAGTTAAAATTAGTATTTCAGACTCATGCCCATGTCGAAAGGTATGAGACCTTTGACAAGTATTTTGCCTACAAGATGGAGGAGAATAGCTCAGTTAGTGAGCATGTGCTCAGAATGTCTGAGTACTACAATCACTTGAATCAAGTGGGAGTTAATCTTCCAGATAAGATAGTGATTGACAGAGTTCTCTAGTCACTATCACCAAGTTACTAGAACTTCATGATGAACTATAATATGCAAGGGATAACGAAAACGATTCCCAAGCTCTTCATGATGCTGAAATCGGCGAAGGTAGAAATCAAGAAAAGCATCAAGTGTTGATGGTTGACAAGATCACTAGTTTCAAGAAAAGGGCAAAGGGAAGAAGGGGAACTTCAATAAGAACGGCAAGCAAGTTGCTGCTCAAGTGAAGAAGCCCAAGTCTGGACCTAAGCCTGAGACTAAGTGCTTCTACTGCAAACGAAATGGTCATTGGAAGTGGCACTACCCTAGATACTTGGTGGATAAGAAGGATGGCAAAGTGAACAAAGCTATATTTGATATACATGATGTGTACTTTACAAGTGTTTATAGCAACCCCTCGGTATTTGATACTGGTTCAGTTGTTAAGAGTATTAACTTGAAACAGGAGTTGAAAAATAAACAGAGACTAGTTAAAGGGTGAAGTGACGATGTGTGTTGGAAGTGGTTCCAAGGTTGATATGATCATCATCGCACACTCCCTATACTTTCGGGATTAGTGTTGAACCTAAATAAATGTTATTTGGTGTTTGCGTTGAGCATGAATATGATTTGATCATGTTTATTGCAATACGATTATTCATTTAAGTCAAAGAATAATTGTTGTTCTATTTACATGAATAAAACCTTCTGTGGTCATACACTCAATGAAAATGGTTTGTTGGATCTCGATCGTAGTGATACATATTCATAATATTGAAGTCAAAAGATGCAAAGTTAATAATGATTGTGCAACTTATTTGTGGCACTGCCGTTTAGGTCATATTGGTGTAAAGCGCATGAAGAAACTCCATGCAGATGGGCTTTTGGAATCACTTGATTATGAATGACTTGATGCTTGCGAACCATGCCTCATGGGCAAGATGGCTAAGACTCCGTTCTCCGGAACAATGGAGCGAGTGACTGACTTATTGGAAATAATACATACTGATGTATGCGATCCTATGAGTGATGAGGCTCGCGGCGGGTATTGCTATTTTCTGACCTTCACAGATGATTTGAGCAGATATGGGTATATCTACTTGATGAAACATAAGTCTGAAACATTTGAAAAGTTCAAAAGAATTTTAGAATGAAGTGGAAAATCATCGTAACAAGAAAATAAATTTTCTACGATCTGATCGCGGAGACGAATATTTGAGTTATGAGTTTGGTATTCAATTAAATGCGGAATAGTTTCGCAACTCACGCCACCTGGAACACCATAGCATGATGGTGTGTCCAAAAGTCGTAACCATACTTTACTAGATATGGTGCAGTATATGATGTCTCTAACCGATTTACCACTATCGTTTTGGGGTTATGCATTAGAGACAGCTACATTCACGTTAAATAGGGCACCATCTAAATTCGGTTGAGATGACACCATATGAACGGTGCTTTGGTAGGAAACCAAAAGTTGTCGTTTCTTGGGGTTGTGATGCTTATGTGAAAAAGTTCCATCCTGATAGGCTCAAACCCAAATCGGAGAAATGTGTCTTCATAGGATAACCAAAGGAGACAGTTGGGTGCACCTTCTATCACAGATCCGAAGACAAGACATTCGTTGCTAAGAATGGATCCTTTCTAGAGAAGGAGTTTCTCTCGAAAGAAGTGAGTGGGAGGAAAGTAGAACTTGATGAGGTAATTGTACCTCCTCCCTTATTGGAAAGTAGTTCATCACAGAAATTATTTCTTGTGACTCCTACACCAATTAGTGAGGAAGCTAATGATGATGATCATGTAACTTCAGATCAAGTTACTACCGAACCTTGTAGGTCAACTAGAGTGAGATCCGCACCAGTGTGGTACGGTAATCCTGTTCTGGAGGTCATGTTACTTGACCATGATGAACCTACGAACTATGAGGAAGCGATGATGAGCCCAGATTCCGTGAAATGGCTTGAGGCCATGAAATCTAAGATGGGGTCCATGTATAAGAACAAAGTGTGGACTTTGGTTGACTTGCCCGATGATCGGCAAGCCATAGAAAATAAATGGATCTTCAAGAGGAAGACGGACGCTGATAGTAGTGTTACTATCTACAAAGCTAGACTTGTCGAAAAAGGTTTTTGACAAAGTTCAAGGTGTTGACTACGAAGAGATTTTCTCACTCGTAGCGATGCTTAAGTCTGTCTGAATCGTGTTAGCAAATTGCCACATTTTATTAAATCTGGCAAATGGATGTCAAAACTATAATCCTTAATGGATTTCTTAAAGAAGAGTTGTATATGATGCAACCAGAAGGTTGTGTCGATCCTAAAGGTGCTAACAAAATGTGCAAGCTCCAGCGATCCATCTATGGACTGGTGCAAGCATCTCGGAGTTGGAATATACGCTTTGATGAGTTGATCAAAGCATATAGTTTTATACAGACTTATGGTGAAGCCTGTATTTACAAGAAAGTGAATGGGAGCACTACAACATTTCTGATAAGTATATGTGGATGACATATTATTGATCGGAAATAATGTAGAATTTTTTGGAAAACATAAAGGAGTATTTGAAAGGAGTTTTTCAAAGAAAGACCTCGGTGAAGCTGCTTACATATTAAGCATCAAGATCTATAGAGATAGATCAAGACGCTTGATAAGTTTTTTCAATGAGTACATACCTTGACAAGATTTCGAAGTAGTTCAAAATGGAAAGTCAAAGAAAGAGTTCTTGCCTGTGTTGCAAGGTGTGAAATTGAGTAAGACTCAAAGCCCAACCACGGCAGAAGTTAGAAAGAGAATGAAAGTCATTCCCTATGCCACAGCCATAGGTTCTATAAAGTATGCCATGCTGTGTACCAGATCTATTGTATACCCTACACTGAGTTTGGCAAGGGAGTACAATAGTGATCTAGGAGTAGACCACTGGACAGCGGTCAAAATTATCCTTAGTGGAATAACGATATGTTTCTCGATTATGGAGGTGACAAAAGGTTCGTCGTAAAGGGTTACGTCGACGCAAGTTTTGACACTAATCCAGATGACTCTAAGTCTCAATCTGGATACATATTGAAAGTGGGAGCAATTAGCTAGAGTAGCTCCATGCACAGCATTGTTGACATAGAAATTTGCAAAATACACATGGATCTGAATTTGGCAGACCCATTGACTAAACTTCTCTCACAAGCAAAACATGATCACACCTTAGTACTCTTTGGGTGTTAATCACATGGCGATGTGAACTAGATTACTGACTCTAGTAAACCCTTTGAGTGTTCGCCACATAGCAATGTGAACTATAGAGTGTTAAATCACATGATGATGTGAACTATTGGTGTTAAATCACATGGCGATGTGAACTAGATTATTGACTCTAGTGTAAGTGGGAGACTGGAGGAAATATGCCCTAGAGGAAATAATAAAGTTATTATTTATTTCCTTATTTCATGATAAATGTTTATTATTCATGCTAGAATTGTATTAACCGGAAACTTAGTACATGTGTGGATACATAGACAAACAGAGTGTCACTAGTATGCCTCTACTTGACTAGCTCGTTGAATCAAAGATGGTTAAGTTTCCTAGCCATAGACATGAGTTGTCATTTGATTATCGGGATCACATCATTAGAGAATGATGTGATTGACTTGACCCATTCTATTAGCTTAGCACTTGATCGTTTAGTATGTTGCTATTGCTTTCTTCATGACTTATACATGTTCCTATGACTATGAGATTATGCAACTCCCGAATACCGGAGGAACACTTTGTGTGCTACCAAACGTCACAACATAACTGGGTGATTGTAAAGGTGCTCTACAGGTGTCTCTGATGGTGTTTGTTGGGTTGGCATAGATCGAGATTAGGATTTGTCACTCTGAGTATCAGAGAGGTATCTCTGGGCCCTCTCGGTAATGCACATCACTATAAGCCTTGCAAGCAATGTGACTAATGAGTTAGTTGTGGGCTGATGCATTACGGAATGAGTAAAGAGACTTGCCGGTAACGAGATTGAACTAGGTATTGAGATACCGACGATCGAATCTCGGGAAAATAACATACCGATGACAAAGGGAACAACGTATGTTGTTATGCGGCTTGACCGATAAAGATCTTCGCAGAATATGTAGGAGCCAATATGAGCATCCAGGTTCCGCTATTGGTTATTGACCGGAGATGAGTCTCGGTCATGTCTACATAGTTCTCGAACCCGTAGGGTCCGCACGCTTAACGTTCGGTGACAATCGGTATTATGAGTTTATGTGTTTTGATGTACCGAAGGTAGTTCGGAGTCCCGGATGAGATCGGGGACATGACGAGGAGTCTCGAAATGATCGAGACGTAAAGATCGATATATTGGACGACTATATTCGTGAAGGAAATATGCCCTAGAGGCAATAATAAAGTTATTATTTATTTCCTTATTTCATGATAAATGTTTATTATTCGTGCTAGAATTGTATTAACGGGAAACTTAGTACATGTGTGAATACATAGACAAACATAATGTCACTAGTATGCCTCTACTTGGCTAGCTCGTTGAATCAAAGATGGTTAAGTTTCCTAGCCATAGACATGAGTTGTCATTTGATTAACGGGATCACATCATTGGGGAATGATGTGATTGACTCCCATTCCGTTAGCTTAGCACTTGATCGTTTAGTATTCTGCTATTGCTTTCTTCATGACTTATACATGTTCCTATAACTATGAGATTATGCAACTCCCGTTTACCGGAGGAACACTTTGTGTGCTAACAAACGTCACAACGTAACTGGGTGATTATAAAGGTGATCTACAGGTGTCTCCGAAGGTACTTGTTGGGTTGGGGTATTTCGAGATTAGGATTTGTCACTCCGATTGCCGGAGAGGTATCTCTGGGCCCACTCGGTAATGCACATCACTATAAGCATTGCAAGCATTGTAACTAATGAGTTAGTTGCGGGATGATGTATTACGGAACGAGTAAAAGGAGACTTGCCGGTAACTAGATTGAACTAGGTATGATGATACCAACGATCGAATCTCGGGCAAGTAACATAACGATGACAAAGGGAATAACATATGTTGTTGTGCGGTTTGACTGATAAAGATCTTCATAGAATATGTAGGAGCCAATATGAGCATCCAGGTTCCGCTATTGGTTATTGACCAGAGATGTGTCTCGGTCATGTCTACATAATTCTCGAACCCGTAGGGTCCGCACGCTTAACGTTCGATGACGATTTGTATTATGATTTATGTGATTTGATGTACCAAAGGTTGTTCGGAGTCTCGGATGAGACCACGGACATGACGAGGAGTCTTGAAATGGTCGAGACATAAAGATTGATATATTGTACCATGTTATTCAGACACCAGAAGTGTTCCGGATAGTTTCGGATAAAACCGAAGTGTCGGAGGGGTTACCGGAACCGCCGGGGAAGTAATGGGCCTTAGTGGGCCTTAGGGGAGAGAGAGGGCAGCAGCCAAGAGGTGGCGCCCCCCCAAGAGGAGTCCGAATAGGACTAGGGGAGGGGGCGAGGCCCCTCTTTCCTTCTCCCTCTCCCTCTCCTTCCTTGTTCTCCTACTTGGACCAGGAAAGGGGGGAGCCCATTCCTACTTGGAGTAGCACTCCCCCCCTTGGGAGCGCCCCCTAGGGCCGGCCGGCCTCCTCCTCCCCTCCTTTATATACGAGGAGGGGGTACCCCATAGACACACAAGTTGATCTTTACCCGTGTGCGGTGCACCCCTTCACAGTTTTACACCTCGGTCATATTGTCGTAGTGCTTAGGCGAAGCCCTGCGTTGGTAACTTCATGATAACCCACAAGTATAGGGGATCGCAACAGCTTTCGAGGGTAAAGTATTCAACCCAAATTTATTGATTCGACACAAGGGGAGCCAAAGAATATTCTTGAGTATTAGCAGTTGAGTTGTCAATTCAACCACACCTGGATAACTTAGTATCTGTAGCAAAGTGTTTAGTAGCAAAAGTGGTATGATAATAATAGTAACGGTAGAAAAAGTAAAGATAAATGTGTTTGGGTTTTTATAGTAGTTGTAACAGTAGCAACGGAAAAGTAAGTAAGCGAAGAACAATATGTGAAAAGCTCGTAGGCAATGGATCAATGATGGATAATTATGCCGGATGCGATTCCTCATGCAATAGTTATAACATAGGGTGATATAGAACTAGCTCCAATTCATCAATGTAATGTAGGCATGTATTCCGTAAATAGTCATATGTGCTTATGGAAAAGAACTTGTATCACATCTTTTGTCCTACCCTCCCGTGGAAGTGGGGTCCTAGCGGAAACTAAGGGATATTAAGGCCTCCTTTTAATAGAGAACTGGAACAAAGCATTAGCACATAGTGAATACATGAACTCCTCAAACTACGGTCATCACCGAGAAGTATCCCGATTATTGTCACTTCGGGGTTGTCGGATCATAACACATAATATATGACTATAGACTTGCAAGATAGGATCAAGAACACACATATATTCATGAAAACATAATAGGTTCAGATCTGAAATCATGGCACTCGGGCCCTAGTGACAAGCATTAAGCATAGCAAAGTCATAGCAACATCAATCTCAGAACATAGTGGATACTAGGGATCAAACCCTAACAAAACTAACTTGATTACATGGTAAATCTCATCCAACCCATCACCGTCCAGCAAGCCTATGATGGAATTACTCATGCACGGCGGTGAGCATCATGAAATTGGGGATGGAGGATGGTTGATGATGACGACAGCGACGAATCCCCCTCTCCGGAGCCCCGAACGAACTCCAGATCAGCCCTCCCGAGAGAGATTAGGGCTTGACGGCGGCTCCGTGTCGTAAAACGCGATGAAACTTTCTCCCTAATTTTTTTCTCCCTGAACATGAATATATGGAGTTGGAGTTGACGTCGGTGGAGGTCCAGGGGGTCCACAAGATAGGAGGCCGCACCCTAGGGGGGGCGCACCCCACTGTCTCGTGGACAGGATGTGGGCCCCCTGGCATTAATTCTTTCGCCAAAAATTCTTATTAATTCCAAAAAGTGCCTCCGTGGATTTCCAGGACATTCCGAGAACTTTTCGTTTTTACACATAAAACAACATCATGGTAGTTCTGCTAAAAACAACGTTAGTCCGGGTTAGTTTCATTCAAATCATGCAAGTTAGAGTCCAAAACAAGGGCAAAAGTGTTTGGAAAAGTAGATACGTTGGAGACGCATAAACTCCCCCAAGCTTAAACCTTTGCTTGTCCTCAAGCAATTCAGTTGATAAACTGAAAGTGATAAATAAAAACTTTTACAAACTCTGTTTGCTCTTGTTGTTGTAACATGAAAAGTCAGCATTCAAGTTTTAGCAAATATTATGAACTAACCATACTCACAATAACACTTAGCTCTCACAATTACTCATATTAATAACATAATCAGCTAGCGAGCCATAATAATAAAACTTGGATGACAACACTTTCTCAAAATAATCATAACATGATATAAAAAAGGTATCTCGCTAGCCCTTTATGAGACCGCAAAACATAAATGCAGAGCACCTTTAAAGATCAAGGGCTGACTAAACATTGTAATTCATGGTAAAAGAGATCCAGTCAAGTCATACCCAATATAAACCAATAATAATGAATGCAAATGACAGTGTGCTCTCCAGCGGGTGCTTTTTAATAAGAAGGATGATGACTCAACATAAAAGTAAATAGATAGGCCCTTCGCAGAGGGAAGCAGGGATTTGTAGAGGTGCTAGAGCTCGATTTTAAAATAGAGATTGAATAACATTTTGAGAGGCATACTTTCACTGTCAACGCAACAACTATGAGATGGCTGTATCTTCCATACTACATGCATTATAGGCAGTTCCCAAATAGAATGGTAAAGGTTTATACTCCCCCAACCACCAACAAGCATCAATCCATGGCTTGCTCGAAACAACGAGTGCCTCCAACATACAACAGCCCTGGGGGAGTTTTGTTTAATTATTGTGATTTGCTTTGATCTTTTTGGATCATGGGACTGGGCATCCCGGTTACCGGCCCTTTCTCGTGAATGAGGAGCGGAGTCCACTCCTCGTGAGAATAACCCACCTAGCATGGAAGATATAGGCAGCCCTAGTTGTAACATGAGCTGCTCGAGCATACAAAACAGAATTTCATTTGAAGGTTTGGAGTTTGGCACATACAAATTTACTTGGAACGGTAGGTAAATACCACAAATAGGTAGGTATAGTGGACTCATATGGAACAACTTTGGGGTTTAAGGAGTTTGGATGCACAAGCAGTATTCCCGCTTAGTACAGGTGAAGGCTAGCAAAAGACTGGGAAGCGACCAACTGAGAGAGCGACAATAGTCGTAAGCATGCATTAAAATTAATTCACACCGAGTACAAGCATGAGTAGGATATAATCCACCATGAACATAAATATCGTGAAGGCTATGTTGATTTGATTCAACTACATGCGTGAACATGTGCCAAGTCGAGTCACTTAATACATTCAAAGGAGGATACCATCCCATCATACCACATCATAATCATTCTAATAGCATGTTGGCACGCAAGGTAAACCATTATAACTCATAGCTAATCAAGCATGGCACAAGCAACTATAATCTCTAAATGTCATTGCAAATATGTTTACTTCATAATAGCTGACTCAGGAATGATGAATCATCATATTTACAAAAACAAGAGAGGTCGAGTTCATACCAGCTTTTCTCATCCCAATAAGTCCATCATGTATCGTCATTATTGCCTTTCACTTGCATGACCGAACGATGTGTATAATAATAAGAGTGCACGTGCATTGGACTAAGCTGGAATCTGCAAGCATTCAACTCAAGAGAGAAGACAAGTAATATGGGCTCTAAATTAAATAGACAATCGTGCACA
Organism: Triticum aestivum; assembly: GCF_018294505.1. Lineage (NCBI taxonomy): Eukaryota > Viridiplantae > Streptophyta > Magnoliopsida > Poales > Poaceae > Triticum > Triticum aestivum. The sequence continues at coordinate 333,700,457 of NC_057807.1, read as the reverse complement.
TAAGAGCCACTAAGGATTTTCAATATGGTCTTCTCGACCCCCAAAGGAAAGAAAACAAAATAAAACTATTTACACGGGAAAGCTCCCAACAAGTAAGAAGAAGAACAAGAAATATTTTTGGGTTTTCATTTTAATTCTACTACAAGCATAGAATTTAAACTAACTATTTTTTTGGTTTTTCTCAAGGTTTATCAAACACACAAGAAGAAAACTAGAAAAAGAAATTTAAACTAGCATGGATAATACAATGAAAGAGCATGAGCACCGACGACTAGTGTGTGAACATGAATGTAAATTCGGTGAGAAATACGTACTCCCCCAAGCTTAGGCTTTTGGCCTAAGTTGGTCTAATACCAAGGACCGCCGCTACTCTCCCCGGTGTAGTGGGAGGTGTAATCAGGATACCACTGGCTGGTCATCTCCGGATCCCACTGGACAGATGATGCACGATAAGGGTCCAGTTCAGGTTCCGACTCAGGTTCAGGTTCTGGAGTGAAAGCTTGGGCTAGATGGTTGTTCATCGCTTCCGGCGTGACAAGACGATTTTCTGCAAGCAAATCAAACAACAGAGGCGTAGGCAAAATAATAATCTCAATGTGTTTCTTATTAAATCTAAGTTTATACAAGAGCATCTTTTCTTCGTTGTCAACAATAAACTTGTGTGCTACCATGCTCTTGTAATCTAAAATGTGAGGATGCAATTTTATCTCATCCTCCTCATGGTGCCTAATGGGCATCTGAAAATATTTAGCAAGACGTGCAGCATAGATACCTCCAAAAATGGGGCCTTTTGTATGGTTCAGGGCTAACCGTTTAGCAACGACGACACCCATACTAAAAGTATTGTCCCCAAGCAAAGCATGTTGAAGAATGATAATATCAGGAACGCTCAAATTCCCACTATTTCCACGACCAATCAAGCATCTACTAGCAAATATGGCAAAATAGCGTAAAACAGGAAAGTGTATGCTAGAGACCTTCGCCTCGAAGCCCTTCTTTGGCTCCTCTACAGCAATAGTATTAACAAAGCCACCCACATCATCACGATGGGGTTCATCTAATTCTCCCTCATAAGGTATCCTACATACCGCGCAAAAATGACGTAAAGACATTTCTTTGAATTCATCATATAAATGAAATGAAACTGCAGGCGGTGACTTCTTAGGATAATAATAAAAGTTTTGCATGAAAGTATTGGTAAGTAAGAGATACTGATCGATTCGGTCGTTGATAAAACCGGTGAGGCCTGCAGTCTCGATTAAAGCATAAAAGTCTTCATGAATTCCGGCTTCTTTCAAGAAATCCTCGCATGGCCATTCACATGACCGTACTTCCGCTAAGCGAGGAAGATTATACTTGGCCTTTTCCTTCTCTTTGCCTTGTTTTTCCTGAGAGCTTTGGCTAGAAGAGCCTTTAAAGAGCCTCCTTAACATTTTCTGAAAATTTCTGAAATTTTAGTAACTTCAAAATAAAAGTGAATACAACTAAACAAGATTGATAGCAACTACTCCTACAAGTGCCTAGAGCCTATATCATGCATTGGAATTGCTTGGGACCTCAAAAATTTAACATGCAAGCTCAAGAACATGGTCACCTATGCAGCAAAAAATTTGCAATGAATAAAGCACTAGAACAAAAACTAATTGGACCAATGGAGGAGTCACATACCAAGCAACAATCTCCCAAAGCAGTTTTGTGAATGGAGCTTTGAGCTAAGAGATCAAAAATCGCAGCAAAACGAGCTAGAACTCGTGCTTGAGATGGATGGGGATTTTTTTGGGTAGACGATGAAGTGTGTGGGTGCTGGCATAAGTGGAGGGGAGCCACCAGGGGCCCACGAGACAGGGGGCACGCCCTACAGGGGGGGGCTCCTCTCTCGTGGCCTGGTGACTGCCCCTCCTGTAGTGTTTTCAGTGCCTAAAATCCTCAAATATTCCAGAAAAAATCATACTAAATTTGCAGGGCATTTGGAGCACTTTTATTTTAGGACTATTTTTTAATGCACGGATAATTCAGAAAACAGACAAATAATACTATTTTTGCTTTATTTATTCTAAATAACAGAAAGTAAAAAAGAAGGTACAAAAGGTTGTGCCTTCTAGTTTCATCCATCTCGTGATCATCAAAATGAACCCGCTAACAAGGTTGATCAAGTCTTGTTAACAAACTCATTCCGAATAACATGGAACCGGAGAAATTTTGAATAACACTAAGTTACCTCAACGGGGATATGAAAATCCCCAACAATAAGAATATCATACTTTTTCTTGACAGTAGGGAGAGGAAATTCAAAACCTCCAAAAATGATAGTTGGAACTTTTTCAATAGAATTGATGCTATGAACTTGAGATTGTTTCCTTGGAAAGTGTACCGTATGCTCATTACCATTAACATGAAAAGTGACATTGCCTTTGTTGCAATCAATAATAGCTCCTGCAGTATTAAGAAAAGGTCTACCAAGGATAATAGACATACTATCGTCCTTGGGAATATCAAGAATAACAAAGTCCGTTAAGATAGTGACATTTGGAACCACAACAGGCACATCACAAATACCGACAATTATAGTAGTTGATTTATCAGCCATTTGCAAACATATTTTAGTAGGTGTCAACTTATTCAATTCAAGTCTATGATATAAAGAGAGAGGCATAACACTAACACCGGCTCCAAGATCACATAAAGCAGTTCTAACGTAATTTCTTTTAATGGAGCATGGTATAGTTGGTACACCCGGATCTCCAAGTTTCTTTGGAATTCCACCCTTAAAAGTGTAATTAGCAAGCATGGTGGAAATTTCAGCTTCCGGTATCTTTCTTTTATTTGTAATGATATCCTTCATATACTTAGCATAGGGATTTACTTTCAACATAATAGTTAAGCACATATGTAAGAAAATAGGTCTAATCATTTCAGCAAAGCGCTCAAAATCCTCATCATCCTTTGACTTGGATGGTTTAGGAGGAAAGGGCATGGGTTTCTGAACCCATGGTTCTCTTTCTTTACTGTGCTTCCTAGCAACAAAATCTCTCTTATCATAACATTGATTCTTTGATTGTGGGTTATCAAGATCAACAACAGGTTCAATCTCTACATTATTGTTTTTGCTAGGTTGAGCATCTACACGAACATTATCATTAACATTATCATTAGGTTCATGTTCATCACCTGATTGAGTTTCAGCATCAGAAATAGAAATATCATTGGGATTCTCAGGTGTGTCTACAACAGGTTCGCTAGAAGCATGCATAGTCCTATCGTCTTTCTTTTTCTTCTTCTTAGAAGAACTAGGTGCCTCTAAATTATTTCTCTGAGAATCTTGCTCGATTCTCTTAGGGTGGCCTTCAGGATACAAAGGTTCCCGAGTCATTCTACCAGTTCTAGTAGCCACTCTAACAGCAAAGTCATTTTTATTATTTAATTCATCAAGCAAATCATTTTGAGCTTTAAGTACTTGCTCAGCTTGAGTAGCAACCATAGAAGCATATTTGCTAACACGGTGAAGTTCATCTTTAACTCTAGCCAGATTATCACCTACGCGTCCTATCTCGAAAGCATTATTCTTTAACTCTCTACCAACATAAGCATTAAAACTTTCTTGTCTAGCCATAAAGTCATCAAATTCATCTAAGCATGGGCTATGAAATTTAGTAGAGGGTATTTCAACTTTATCATATCTATAGAGAGAATTTACCTTTACTACCTGTGTCGGGTTATCAAGACAATGTGGTTCTTCAGGCGGTAAATTAAGACCAGGTATTTCTTCAATAGGTGGTAAATTCTTAACATCTTCAGCTTTAATACCTTTTTCTTTCATTGATTTCTTTGTCTCTTGCATATCTTCAGGACTGAGAAATAAAACACCTCTCTTCTTCGGAGTGGGTTTAGGAATAGGCTCAGGAGTTGGCTCAATTGGTTCAGGAATTACTTCAGGATCTAGCTCGGGAAGAGTCCAATTATTTTCATTAGTCAACATATTATTCAGTAATATTTCAGCTTCGTCTACTGTTCTTTTCCTGAAAACACAACCAACACAACTATCCAAGTAGTCCTTGGAAGCATCGGTTAGTCCATTATAAAAGATATCAAGTATTTCATTTTTCTTAAGAGGATGATCAGGCAAAGCATTAAGTAACCGGAGAAGCCTCCCCCAAGCTTGTGGGAGACCCTCTTCTTTAATTTGCACAAAATTATATATTTCCCGCAAGGCAGCTTGTTTCTTATGAGCAGGGAAATATTTAGCAGAGAAGTAATAAATCATATCCTGGGGAATACGCACACAACCAGGAGCAAGAGAATTATACCAAGTCTTAGCATCACCCTTTAATGAGAATGGAAATATCTTAAGGATATATAAATAGCGAGACTTCTCATCATGAGTAAACAGGGTGGCTATATCATTCAACTTGGTAAGATGTGCCACAACAATTTCAGATTCAAGGCCATAAAAAGGATCAGATTCAAGTAAAGTAATAATATTAGGATCTACAGAGAATTCATAATCCTTATCAGTAACACAGATAGGTGAAGTAGCAAAAGCAGGGTCATGTTTCATTCTAGCATTAAGAGACTGCTGCTTCCATTTAGCTAATAATTTCTTAAGATCATTTCTATCATTGCAGGCAAGAATTTCCATAGCAGCTACTTCATTCATAACATAACCCTTAGGAACAATAGGTAATACATAATCATTGAGGGAACCTTCATCATCACTATCATCAATAATAGGTTCTTCAATATTTTCATTCCCCCTAACTCTAGCAAGTTGTTCATCAAGAAATTCACCTAATGGCAAAGTAGTATCACACACAGAAGTAGTTTCATCATGCATAGCAGAAGTGGCATCATCAATAACATGCGACATATCAGAATACATAGCAGTAGCAGGTTTAGGTGTCGCAAGCCTACTAATAACGGAAGGAGAATCTAGTGCAGAGCTAGATGGCAGTTCCTTACCTCCCCTCGTAGTTGAGGGCAAAATCTTGGTTTTAGCGTCTTTCAAGTTCTTCATAGTGATCAACAGATATAAATCCTAAGTGACTCAGAGAATAGAGCTATGCTCCCCAGCAACGGCGCCAGAAATTAGTCTTGATAACCCACAAGTATAGGGGATCGCAACAGCTTTCGAGGGTAAAGTATTCAACCCAAATTTATTGATTTGACACAAGGGGAGCCAAAGAATATTCTTGAGTATTAGCAGTTGAGTTGTCAATTCAACCACACCTGGATAACTTAGTATCTGCAGCAAAGTGTTTAGTAGCAAAAGTGGTATGATAATAATAGTAACGGTAGCAAAAGTAAAGATAAATGTGTTTGGGTTTTTGTAGTAGTTGTAACAGTAGCAACGGAAAAGTAAGTAAGCGAAGAACAATATGTGAAAAGCTCGTAGGAAATGGATCAGTGATGGATAATTATGCCGGATGCGATACCTCATGCAATAGTTATAACATAGGGTGATATAGAACTAGCTCCAATTCATCAATGTAATGTAGGCATGTATTCTGTAAATAGTCATACGTGCTTATGGAAAAGAACTTGTATCACATCTTTTGTCCTACCCTCCCGTGGAAGCGGGGTCCTAGCGGAAACTAAGGGATATTAAGGCCTCCTTTTAATAGAGAACTGGAACAAAGCATTAGCACATAGTGAATACATGAACTCCTCAAACTATGGTCATCACCGAGAAGTATTCCGATTATTGTCACTTCGGGGTTGTCGGATCATAACACATAATAGGTGACTATAGACTTGCAAGATAGGATCAAGAACACACATATATTCATGAAAACATAATAGGTTCAGATCTAAAATCATGGCACTCGGGCCCTAGTGACAAGCATTAACCATAGCAAAGTCATAGCAATATCAATCTCAGAACATAGTGGATACTAGGGATCAAACCCTAACAAAACTAACTTGATTACATGATAAATCTCATCCAACCCATCACCGTCCAGCAAGCCTACGATGGAACTCACGCATGGCGGTGAGCATCATGAAATTGGTGATGGAGGATGGTTGATGATGACGACGACAACGAATCCCCCTCTCTGGAGCCCCGAACGGACTCCAGATCAGCCCTTCAGAAAGAGATTAGGGCTTGGCGGCGGCTCCGTGTCGTAAAATGCGATGAAACTTTCTCCCTGATTTTTTTCTCCCCGAACGTGAATATATGGAGTTGGAGTTGATGTCGGTGGAGGTCCAGGGGGCCCACGAGATAGGAGGCCGCGCCCTACGGTTCATATTATCTTGTTTGCCTTTTTTTTTTAAATCGCAAATTAAAAAAATGTTTAACATCTTCTAAAATTCTTTGTTTTTTTACATTTTTTCGAAAATTAAAATTTAAGATGTTTTAGAAAATTGTTCACGTTTTTCAGAAAGTTCAGAATTTTGAAATTTGTTCATGTTTGTTAAAAAGTTTCATAATTTTGTTCATGTTTTCCAAAAATAAATTGTGATTTCAAAGTTTGTTCACGTTTTAAAAAACTCCAGAGTTTAGAAAAAATCATGTTTACAAAAACTGTTCGTTATTTTTTGTTCTTATTTTTCAAAATTTGTTCGCGTGTTCAAAAAATATTCATAATTCGAAAATTTATTCGTGTTTTCAAAAAAGTTCAGAGTTTATTTTTTTCATGTTTACAAAAATTGTTCGTCAATTTTTTGTTCTCATTTTTTAATATTTTTTTGCATGCTCAAAAAATGTTCGTAATTCCAAAATTTGTTCATGTTGAACAAAATCGTTCGCATTTTCCAAAGTATTAAGAATTTTGAAATTTGTGCACATTTTCATGAAAGGGTCAAAATATTAAAGAAATATCATGTTTCTCAAAAATCGTTCACATTTTCTTGAAAGTTTAGAGTTTCAAATTTTGTTCATGATTTCAAAATTTGTTCTCATTTTTTAAAATTTCAAAATGTGTTCCAATTTTGAGGATTGTTCACGTTTTCAAAATTTTGCTTGCAGTGTTGAAAAATGTTCGCATTTCAAAACGTATTCAGTTTTTTCAAAACTAAAAAATGCATTCAATTTTTTTCCAAATCTATAGCTATTCCTAGTTCTTGAAGCAGCGCGCTACCCAGTAGTCAAAAATCAGTGGCGGAGCTTAGTGCAAGCCTGAGGGGACCGTGGCCCCCCAGCCTTAGGCAAATTAGTGAAGAAAATTTAGTGTGTGGGGATTAGATAAGGAAAAGATCAATCTTTGCC